>NW_021629737.1:0-126135 GCF_900700375.1 Denticeps clupeoides | reverse complement strand
TATATATATATATATATATATATATGAATATATATATATATATATATATATATATATATATATGAATATAATTTAATAATAAATATTATAAATAATAAATATATAAATAAATGTATTATCTTGCTTAATTGACCTCTTAATTCATAGCCAAACAGCTCTTTCTAGGGGTGCTTCCTTATTTGACAGTGACAGTATTTGCATGGGGAGTATAAATAATATAATAATGTCAGCTTTTGATATTTATTTACATAAATTCCAAGCACAGATTAAATTTCATTTATCATCCTCTAGGTCAATGGCACTTGTGACAGCTTCTCCTTTTACTTAGACCTTCCACTGATAACAAGATTTACTGTTGCGACAACAAGAAGTCCGTCCAAACCCCCCACTCTCTGTTCCAAGAGACGCACAGCCAGAGACGGCCGTCCTATAGAGGAAGAGGAGACGGGACCCCCTGCAGAATTCACCTTCAAACATCTCACCTCACTGATATTATTATTTTCACTGCCAAGCGTGCAGCGATCATTAAATCACAGACGCTTCACAAATTCCACTGTTTCATTTTTCAAAACAATTAAACGGAATGTTCCGCCAGGGAGTAAGAAACGGCAATAACCCGCGGTTCCGAGCATCTGCAGGCAGAACAAAACACGCTGTAATTGTTTAAACTGCGCCGGCGGACCCCGATGTCCCCGGCCTGAATTTATTATCTGTAGCAGCTGAGATCAGCACATCATCAAAGGCTCGTGACCTTTCAGCCCGAGTAGATCCGGACCGTGAATGCTGGCAGTGGTGGAAAACGATCCGGAACGCGTTCTTCCCTGAAATGGAGAAAAAAAAAAAAAAAAAAAAAAGAGTTCCCAGAATGTTAAACTCGTCCGAAATCCTCACGAGAGGAGCAGATGATCCGACGTCCCAATTACACCTCATATCGCTGCCAATGTCACTTCACACGGGCAGATGCGCAACAGTCGGTACGACGTGAGTTCCTGTACACATCCAGGAGATCCGGCGACCTACGTAAACGATGGTACGGAAGTCCTGGAGGTTCGCGGCCTTCAGCTGCTTGGATGGCGGCGTGCATCTCCTTAGAGAAGCGCGGAGAACAGAAGCACCATTTGAAAAGCACACAAAGGAGCTTTTGGAATGGGGTCTTTTCTTCGAGCACCTCCATTAGTGGCAGGTCTGTGCGCTATTATGAGCGGAATAAGACGGCCTTTCTGCAATGAAGTGAGATAAAAACATAACCAGGAAAAGAAACATTCTAAAACGGCATACTGTACCCAAATCACCCGAGGAAGGCCTTAAACGTAATTTCCCTTTTCCTGTTTCCTATGCAGTGTCCTGGAAATGCACTCCAAGTAGCCTCAGTAGACCCAATGACCAATAAGTTGTATTTTTTAAATCCTGCGTAGAGAAACGTCCTGTTAACGTCTCCTGGATCTGGTCAGTTGAAATGTACGGGAAAACGAGACACTTTTAAATTGGAGCTCAAACATGAGCCCGAGAAAAAGGGTGCAGAAACGATGATGGGCCACAGGGAACATTAAGGAGAAAGATTTTTTTATTTTTTTAAAGGTGAATGCGTGGAAGCGAATTCAGACTCCGTCTGCATTTTAACACCCGTCCGTTCCCGCGGCTTATCTAGAGACGCATTAAGCCCACTTACATCCCCACAGGAAATCAATTAAATGCAAATAGGAAATGGAATTCTCAATATCTGCTGTTAAAATAGTGTTTCTAAGACCACAGGATGCCAATCAAACAGTCGTCTAACCCGTCAAGAGAATATGACTCACTGGAAAAACTTTACATTTTAGAAGTTATTGTGTGGTTAAACTCTAAGCTCAAATTTTGGACCAATGCTGCCGCTGCATCATATTTCTTTTCTTAATCTCTTTATGACGCAAGATCCCATGCCAGTGTCCATCCTCACACCGTACGTGACAGTCGTGTAGCTCAGCGCTTGTGCTAATTGTTTTTTCATTTTTGGGATTCATCACTTGTTTTGTGAACGTCCTGATTGTCATCTAAGTGTGACAATCGTAAATCAGAGTAGGATGTTCATTACAGTGAAAGAGGTCAAATTCTAACGTGCACGTGACAGTTTAATAAAGCTGTTATGATCATGACTGCATGAGTTTGCATGTGATCTTATCACCAGTTGATGAAGACAGCATCAGAATTGTCCTGAATTGCGGATAATTCTAGAATCGTTCTCGTGCTTCTGCTGGTCCACTGGATTTTAAAACCTCAGAGCTGCAAAGGTTTCCAATCTATTACCATGTCCAATAAATAATAACCACTGTTCATCCTTTCGATATATAGTTCATTTCATTCCTGTTATGAAAAGCACAAAAGGATGTGCCTTCTTACAGAGCGAAGAATGCTAGTTTGTGAGGACCGTCCTTAACCTTGCCCTCTCACACACTTCCCGTCCTGAAAGCAGCAGCAGCGTCGTTCCCGACTCGTGGCGTCTCGCGATTGGACGGGCCGGGGTCCAGCGGTTCATCATTTAGGAATCCGCGGGCCGGCTGCGACTCGGAGACTATTTATATCAGCCTGGAAATGCCACGTTCACACGGAGCGTCTGCACGTGCCATCATCAACAGAATCATTCATAAAGGAAGGGAAATTGGATTCAGCGCGTTCACGCAATCACGTTTCATTACAGTCGATTAATGTGGAGAGCAACAGCCACCGTCATGGCACCATCAGGACATTTCCATGTAATGTTACAATACAATATTTTATACATTACATACATAACTTACATACAACTTTTCAGCATTATTATTTATATTGATTATATAAATTCTTCCTTTATATGGAATAATGGGTGTTTGCTGTAGGGAATTTAACTTGAATTAAAGTTGGCCTCAATTTTCGCTTGAAGCGTACTGTTTCCTGTTAAAATGCTCGAGTTTGTCCGGCCTACGATCGCCCTTGATTGGTCCGATTAGCTTTTATTTCCACCTGGAAGGGAAGCCAAAATAAGAAACTGATCTGTGAAGAGCTGTAATCAGCGCAGCAGAAAATGAGTGTGTGCTCGGCCAGACGGGTCAAGGGCATCCAATCTAGTCCAGTAATCCCAGGTCGAAGGTCCATACACTTGTTCCCGCGCTTTGTTATAAAGCCAGGCGTCGGGCCTGTCAACGTGCCAGATTGCTCCATAAAAAAGCAGGAGTGAGAATCCCGTCACGTCGGGGTGTGGACACCGTCTGAATCGGAATGCCAGACTTGCTTCCTCTGACGCTTGACATTCTTCTCGCTCCTTCTGCACCCCCCCCCAGGATCCGTGCACTTTAACACCACAGCCGTTGCTTTTGCCCCGGCATTGTCGATTACACCGTGTGTTGCTTTCCCCTCTGTTTTCCCAACCTTCAAATTATCCTTTAAAGAAAGAAATACTAAATAATGTAAAGGCTAATTTGGTCTGTCGAGAGGTTTAAAATACAACAGACTGGATCTGTGCATCCTGTAGGAATTCAAAATAGTACCTAATATAGCCCTAATGCATATCAGCATATCATAAATACCAAGAATAAGGAGCTTGCTGAAGTGAAAAAGCCCCGTCCACAGCAGACTGGGGAGGCGTTTGCTTGTTTGTCCACATTCTGTTTGAGAGAGACTTTGATACGTCGACCGAGGTATTGATTCTTCGTGAGCTTTTCCCCATCTGTCATGCTAATCCGCGGCAACGCCAGACACCCAGCCGTATCTTGTCCAGACAATTCTCATGCACGATTGTGGCACATTTATTTAAGAAGAGCTCATAAAGAAATTACACTCTATCAATTTAAGAGTTCATTAAAGTGACTTTTCTATAAAAAAAAAAGTGTGATCTGTGGTATCTGTTTTCATTCAAAAATACAGATTTCTAATAAACCAGAGATATTAAACAAAGCGAAAAATGGAATAAAAAAAAAAAAGTGTGAATGTGATCCCTGTGCAATCCCATTTAAGTCCTAAATTTATAAGCGGTGGCCTAGTGGTTAAGGAAGCTGCCCCATAATCAGAATATCAAGCTGAGGTCCCCTTGATAAAGGTCCCGTCCCCACACACTGCTCTCCGGGCGCCTGTCATGGCACCCACTGCTCACCAAGGGTGATGGTTAAATACAGAGGACACATTTCGTTGTGTCATTGTGTACTGTGCTGCAGTGTTTCGCAATGACAATCACATCACTTTCACTTCACTTTAAACGGTTAATTTCACATATTCAGTCTTAAATAAATCTTAATTAGGCTGAAAACCACAGGATTGTAGATTGTTAGAACTTAAGTAGGTTCACACGGTCATGGAAGGTTTCTACAGAAATAAGTCTAGTCTGTCATTCAGGGCACTTCAATGCACGCTTTAATGAAAAAACTGTCCAACTTGGCCATTTAATCTGGCTAATGTCCTTGTCCTGGTATACATGGACCAGAGGGAAATCTATTTATTGACTGGTTTACACTCGATTGACAGGCGACGATTGGTTTGTGAATTACACCACAGACAAGCAGGTGAACTATTCTTTTTACAGCTGGTGAAATGCAGAGGACACATTTCATTGTGTCACCGTGTGCTGTGCTTGAATCCCAACGACAATCACTTTGCCTTCACTTTCATATGATGCAAGTTATTGTTTATGGTTTTATTATAAGGGGAATACTAACGCTTCCAGGTTTCAGTCAAAAATAATAATAATAGGTTTCCTCTACTGGTCACCAGGAGTATGGCACTGTCATGGAATTATTTTTTTTAAATCCTTTTAGCGCTTTTGTTATTTAGGCTCTTATATGATGTATATTAATAGATAGTGTACAAAACAAATAGAAGAAGTCTGAATGTGGTTGGTGAGTGGAGCCGTAATAATGGAGCCCATCATTTCATATGGTTAATTGGCCATGAGCAGAATATCTGCATGAAATTTTATTCTAATACTTACGTCCCACTTGTCAGTTTTCTGTGCGGCAATCGTCAATATTCTTGGCCAATTTGTTCTGTTGGACGTCTGAGACAGCCATTTACAGACACCCAGTGAGCGTGACGCACCGCAGGTACCAGAATCCTTTCGGATTTGCTGCTGCATTATGCATCGTGAGTTCATTAGGTCCTTGTGGCTTCTATCACGGCACAACAGAACAAAACAAAGCATCAAAGAAAGCGTTTCCCCCTCGCAGGACGCAACTCCATGTCTTTGGCCTTGTTTGATAATTGGCTTTGGATGCAGTTCCTTCATCTTTCGGCGAAGGACGCGCGTTCTGAACAACATCTGCCGTACGTACGAGGGCTCCATCTGCGTCAGTCCACGCGCAGAAAGAAGGGGAATGAACCGCCGGGCCGTGTGATCAGCGGCAGAGACTCGCATTACACCACCAGATTAAATGGGGCTGTGAAAGAAATTTAATTAAAGTCTAATTAAGATTATTATGTTCGTGTGCTGCCATTATTTTATTGAATATGGATTGCGTAATTCTTTCCTGGACACAATGGAGAACCAGGGCCTCGGGACTCCCTCCCCTTTAATGCTGCCTTGTTTGTGTGGAAATGAACAGCTTTATCCAACACTGACCCAGGGACAGAGAGCTCACATCCGCTCCTGCCCTGTCAGGTTCGGTCTCTTGACCGTGAATGAAAATGGAAAAGTGCATTTAACAGCAGGTACAGCCCCGACCATTTCTCTCCTCCAGACACACAGCTTAAAAGTACGACACGACCATCAGGTCACACTAACACTGGTGATTTGGTGGTGCTGAAACTGTAAAACCGCAGCCAGCCAGCAGAGGCGCTAGACCTGAAGAGGCGTCACACAGTCCCTATTCAACGTCACTAAAAAAAACATCGTATTTTGCTGGAATTTTAAACGCTGCCCCAGTTTTGGCTCCAAAATGTTTCAAGGGCAAAAAGTTGAATGGAAGTTTAAAAAAAACAAGTCTGAATAACTCAATCTTGAGAGAGAAGTGATGACAGACAGACTTGCACAGGCGGGGGGAGGATAAAGCGGGAACGAGGTGTTCAGAGAGATGAATGTCAGGATCACCGCTGGCAAGGTTGCAGGTAGACGTACAGTATCGTATGAACGGGGCGGCACGTGCCACGGAAACGGCCGTTAATTGGCAGCTCACCTGACGTACGTCTGCTTTGATCAAACGATGCTAGTGCTTTTGCATATTATTTGTATGCTGATTTTTTCCTTCTTTTAATCGGTTTGGAGCTGTAAAACCTGACCCGTTGGTTTTGGTAGTCAGGCTCGGCTCTGCTCGACCTCGTGCGGAAATCGTGGTGTGATCGGTCAGCAAACATAAACTTCTGGTCTATAGTATCTATATTTTTATGATTGGTAAAATGTTTGTTTAAATGCTATTTTTCTAAGGAAATGGTTAATTCAATTTGCAATTCTTTGCCTCTTTCATCAGGTGATGCATTAAAATGATGTATAAATTCGCTCATTGCACCGTACATTTCCTTTCCCTCTTACCAATGCAAAGAGAGCTTTACATGTCGGGTCAGGTCGGCTCTAGTTTAGTTCATGCTCTGCTTTTTCTCTATTCTCTGTCCCTTGTTCTTCATGAAATAATGTTTCTCCTGAAAGGCCAAGCTCTGAAAAACAACATGTCCCCTAGCCGTGCCATTCAGCCTGCAGACCCGCAGAGTAGATGGGAAGGTAGAGGACCCGGTTTGTGTGGGTGGTGGTTCTCACCGAGGAGTGTGAGAGACACTGACCAGCCCATCAGAACATCTTTTAAGAACATCTTCATTCCTCCCACTAAGTGTGCTAAAGCGAGGGATCCCTCTCATCTCTTACTCCCTTCACCCCGATTGTTAGAGGTGATTATTATGTTATTATGTGATTATTATATTATGTTATATTATATTTCACTGGAATTGAAGTGCTTTTGTTCAGTCCTGGAGCTCATGAATCGCCCTCTACATAAACAACACAATTATACCATATCCCATAGTCCCTATACATGTCTCTAGTCAAGGAGAAATGTTCAGACTGCTGTCCTGGAGGGACTGGTAGATAAACCAGGATCCCCCAGGTATAATAACCCACCGTCCGTGCCGTGCAACATGTCCCCCAAGACTCCGGTGATACTGTGGCAAGCCACTTGCCCCTTCGGTGCCATGCGACATCTCTATGGCAACCTGCGCAGCCATGACTTGTGTGCGTAGCGTTCTTTGAAGAACCTTGGCTGCCGGAGTGTAGGACTTGCCTTTCCCTCGGCCGCATGCTTCATGGGAAAAGCAGCTCATGTTTGTGACACTGTAAGTGACCTTAACCCCTGTGGGCAAACTGAATGCATAATAAATATCAAACTGTGTGTGTGTGTGTGTGTGTGTGTTTGGATGTGTCTTGGTTCTCAACACTCAGCAGTCCTTCCCTTTATATCCCTTTATTATGATATTATGAATATATAGAAATGCCTTATACGTGAACAAGTTAACCAAGCAACCAATGCAGCTAATAAATATGAGTATTGTGAATATGGTCATTTGTAGTAATTATTTAATGGGTCATTATTTATTCTGTGTCTCCTAATTGAGTGAAATATTAGCTACGATCGATCATTAAAGGATTCCTAATGTAAAAAATTAAACTGACAATCAGTCTATGATGCTGCATGTTGACCTGGTTGCAGTACTCTTTGACTGAACAAGAATAAATGGAACAGTGGCTTTGCAGTGCAGTTGTGCATCTGTGCATTAAACAGCTCATTGTGCATTATCATCCTGCTTATGATGATATGAGAAATTGTATAATGCACAACATTACACCCTGTTAAAGTACCTTCAGCACTACCAGCATTTGGGTCTCTGAATCCCCAAGGGAGTCAGTCAGTCTGGAGGGTTATATTCTCCAGGAAAAGGAGGAAAAGCTTGAGATTTATCAATAAGATCTTCAAAATGACAGTTTCCAGCATGCGGCATGCAAAAATCTTTTGCAGCTCTTTTAAGTTGTTGTATCGTATTTGGGCGGGAATCTTTCAGCGGCGCTGCACGCCTGTCACCATGCTGAGGGGCTGGAATGACAAGGCGGCAGATAAAACGTCGGGCGGAGCAGCTACTGGAGCCACAACGCCGCATTGTTCCCCGGCTTTTTGTTGCATTTTGTATTGCTGCAGACTCTTACCCACAATGCCCTCTGTGTCCGTCTGAGGATAAAGGCGGCGGATTTCGCAAGGCCGGCGGTGTTGCTGTTTATAGCTCCTTTTGCCTCAATTTCATCGTTCAATAAGGTCTCTGAATTAATTGACAGCTCATGATGCGACACGTTCATTAATGAGCTCCCGGTCGTTAATGAAATTTGGCCTTTGCTTGAATACCAATAAACAGAACTAATAGAATTCTGCACCATGCAGCAAAACATTCTGCATTCTAACATCGTACTATATCTGCCACAAGCAGCTACCTTCTGCTGTTTAGGGTGTTTTACATTCTAAAGACTTTACAATATCTAAAAAAGCCCAGCTGAGGAACGCCCGTCTCTTCCTCCAGCAATCACCTTCCTCATGTTGTCACGGGTAACATGGGTTGAATTAAATCACTACAATCAACTAATAACCACTCTCCTCATAATAAACCTCTCCTCCATCGTGGTTCCACAGCTGCTTCACAGCTGCTCTGTGTCTATTGGTTGTTTATTTCTACTTTGAACCGCAGTGTGTGGTTCTTCAGAGCTTCTGGCTTTATCATTTCTATCATTTTACACAAACTCACACGGTAAATGCAGGGGTGTTAGTAGGCTAGTGTGTAACACACTCGCCTGTGAACCAGAAGACCCAGGTTCAAGCCCCACTTACTACCATCATGTCCCCAAGCAAGACACTTAACCCTGAGGGTCTCCAGGGGGGGACTGTTCCTGTAACTACTGATTGTAAGACGCTCTGGATAAGGGCGTCTGGTAAATGCTGTAAATGTAAATGTAAATTAGTGATGTGAAAACAGATGCTGAGAAGGTGAAACTGGACGTGGTTCAGGTAGTGAGGGCAACAATTATGGTTTTTCCTCGCATCATGCATTTTCCATCTCCAAACACACGGAACACACTTCCTTAAAAACACGCCCCTCCCGTCAGCAACGCCGCATGGTAAATGCTTCCCCCTCCCTTCTTAAGTGAGAAAATAAAACGTATGTAATTTGCAGGCGTTTCCCTGCCTGCAGGGTGAAGTAACACATGGGGGCTTGCCTATGACAACTTCAACACTGATAACACACACTAGATTCAAGAATCATCCAGATCCATTAAATAACTCATGAGTCATGAATCTGAGGTATCCAATGAACCGAATCTTTTGAGTCCTAACTACACCATGTCTAAATAATAATCATTAAAACATCAATTACTACCACAAAAAATCGCGGCCCCGGTCTGGTTTGCCTTGCGGCGTTACCTGCCGGCTGGAGGAAATCTGGCTGGAGGTCCGCTTGGCGTTTCACATGTAAACTGACGTTCGGTTTTGGTTAGACAGGACTAGAGTTCCAGTGGCTTTCGACTTTCCTGACGACATTCTTTTGCATTCGTTTTCTGGCGAAAATGGGTAAACGAATCATTTTTCTTCTCCTGCTACGTTCTTTCAGGGGTTCATCTACTGGCTTTTCGGATAGATATCGAATATAAAGAGTGTTTTGGAGGTTGGAATCGGGGTTGGTCCTCTCATACTGAGTCCAAATTCGTCTGAATTAGAGTTTTTCCTCCTTACCTCACCTTAGAACAAGGGTCAGATTATGACGCCGTGAAAATGCGATTCTTGACGCATATGAGTTGGTTCCTGCGAGAATGGCGTCCTTGCTGGAAGAAGGACTGTTGCGTCCAGTTTAAGGTGAAAACCTTGTTCCACTTCTTCGAACCCGAACCGGGACCAGCGGCGCTTTTCTTGTCGCCTTATCACTGTTTGTCCGGGTCCTGTCCTGTTGGCGAGTCGCTGTCCCACCGCCGGCGGTGCTGATCCAGTCCCACAGGAACGAGGGTTCCGACGAGGTGATGCTGTTCAGGCCAGAATTTTGACGGTTCAGTCCACTTACTTTAAGGGCTCAGACTGACAGATGGAATTAATTCATGAGCCACCAAATAATGGCATAATTAAATAATAATGAAAGGGGCAGCGGTGGCCTAGCGGTTAAGGAAGCGGCCCCGTAATCAGAAGGTTGCCGGTTTTGAGTCCTGATCCGCCAAGGTGCCACTGAGGGTGCCACTGAGCCAAAGCACCGTCCCCACACACTGCTCTGCTCACCATGGGTGATGGTTAAAAGCAGAGGACACATTTTGGTGTGTGCACCGTGTGCTGTGCTGCTGTGTGTCGCAAATGACAATCACTTCACTTTAAGATAAGAACACTGTTTCAACTTCCAGTTTTTAAAATTCATGTCGTATTGAGCTTTAATTTCCCATAAGGCACTTTTAGCACTAAAACATCATTTTTAGTCATGTTGCAGGGATTGAAACGGTTTTGTTTGTTGTGGTGGGGATGCTACGTCCCCGTACATCTCGGCCCGGTACGTTACCTTTTTTGAGAAAGTGAAGTGATATGTCATTATGAAACACCGCAGCACAGCATTTCTTTTATATTTCCATTACAGATGAAGCCGCTGTCAGCAGAGAGCACATTTCATGTTGAGCTTTTGAAGAAAGTCTGAAGGCCAAGCGCTGTTCGGAGCGATCTGTGGCAGGACGGATGTAAAAGTGTAAGATCTCACGCCGGGCAGATGTGTTAACAGCTCGGCATTGTGTGGTGCTGTGACTGTTTCGCCCCAAAATGGAAGCCAGCTGGAGGTGATGAACACAATGTGTTGAGGCGTGTTCTGGTGTGGGCCGCTGTGTATTGACTGTGTGTGTGTGTGTGTGTGTGTGTGTGTGAGAGTTTTGGGGTCAGAATCAGGGTCTGATGTCTAATCTAGTAGGGTGGTAGTAGCCTAGTGGGTAACACACTCGCCTATGAACCAGAAGACCCGGGTTCGAATCCCACTTACTACCATTGTGTCCCTGAGCAAGACACTTAACCCTGAGTTGCTCCAGGGGGACTGTCCCTGTAACTACTGATTGTAAGTCGCTCTGGATAAGGGCGTCTGATAAATGCTGTAAATGTAAATGTAAATGTAATCTGCTCCAGGAGAAACAATGGCAGTTAACAGCAGAATGGCTGGCATCCGAGCGGCCACGGCGACGTTTACTGCCCCCAAACATGTACAATTCAACACAAGGGCCTCTGGCTCTGTGCTCCAATGCGAACGTGATCGCAGGGCGGGCTCTTCACACTAGAGGAAGGAGTGAATATGGCTCGCCGGAATGATTTATTCAAAGCGCCCCGCCGTTGGCTGGCTTCGCTGGCGTACTTCCCTTTATCTGTGGTCGTGCCAGGGTGGCTTTATGCTCCATGACAACAGGAAAGGCAATAATCATTCCAGCAATACTGTATAATCAAGGAGCAAATATTTACCGCGGTGCAGTCGTCATGTGGCGAACACACACTTTTCATCAAGTGCCTTTCCCAGTTTATCCTGTGTCCCATACGGCTAAATATTGGCAATCAGTCTCATTAGGGGCGGTACAATAATATGCACAACATTTTCCAAACATTTCCACAGCCCCGTCGCTACATCTCTGGTACAGTAATTGTCTTATCAATCAGGTTCTTTCAATCAATCAGTTACATTAAGGTCATGGACTTTAAAAGAATTCCTAACAAAACAGGCGGTTTGTCCCCATATCGTGTAGCCCATGGCGATTTCTGGGGTTTATTGTTAAATAATGGGGAGAACTTGGTTGGCAATATTGTCCATAGTGGATCGATTCTCTGTTGACTGGTGATAACTAGGTTTGAACATTTCTGATCTGCACTGATCATGATGATATGATATTGATGATGATTCCGCAGGTGACCCTCCCAGGCCGACCCAGCATGCCCTGGGTGGAGTGCAGGGTGATGGACGTACTCCGGCGGAGGAGGCGGCTGAGGGCGAACCTGCCCTGCTCCTTCTGGTTCCTGCTGCTGTTCGCGGCCGGGGGGCTGGTGCTCTTCGTCCACCTGCAGGACCTGTCCGAGATGGTGCAGCAACAGGTCCCAGGTCAGTTTAAAAAAAACGCTCCTGCAGAAGTTTCATTATAGAGTAAAACCACTAAAAGGTTTTTTTTTTTTGCCCTCCTCGTTGCTTTTGCACCGTGAAGAGATATTTTTACTTCCGCCAGCCATGCAAAACACTCCAAAAATGGTGACTCACTTTTTCCGTAAGTCGCCAGCGAAACGCAATTACTGCCAGTGACCCAGTTAAGATACCGGAGTATCATGGAGAAATAATCCTCGCGTCGGTTGACGATCGCGAGAACTGCGAGGGAGGGAGGCGAGTGGCGCCTGTCACGTGTCACCGGCGCGGTGGCAGCCTCTCCATCAATAAGAGGCACTTACGGGGAATGGGATCTCTCCGGGCCCTAATATTCCCCTGATTGCTCAGGCGGTCTGGGGGATACCGTCACTCTGAAGAGCTCGGTGGTGGCTGGAGATGAGCGCCGTTATTATTCCGATAATAAAGTGCCTCAAGTTGCGGCCGCGAAAACTTTGTGGCGGTTTCTCAAGTCACTGGCGCTGGTGGGTGCATTTGAGAAACAAAAGGGAGCGCGATGGCTTATTTCTTCCGGTCCAATCCTGCTTAAAGGACGGTCGATCTGCCAGGGCGCCCTGCAGAGCTCATCCGATTTATTCGGGCCCGACGGTGAAGACTTGCACTTTCCAACAGCCGAGATAACGGCTCACAAAAGCGGCGTCTTTTCTTAGACCCAGCCGAGGCTGCGGCGAAGTGAGAGCTCTCGCGTTAACCCGGGCCGGCCGCGCCGGAGTCCGGCAGGCCCCCTGTCCCCAGATCTGCCGGGCCTCGGAATCTGGAGCAGCGCTCCCGCTGACTGATTGGGACCTTTATTTACCCACGGCAGGGACGCCGAGCAGCGGCTGATACCTCTTGACCGATCTGGGTCCCCGGAAGCCCCCCCCCCGTGCAGGGTTCTCGCGTTACCGTCCATAATTGAACAGAACTAATCCATCTCTTTATCCTGTTTCCGTCCCGGCTAATCATTGCATGCAGGGGGACCATATTGACGCTCCTTAGTCACAGCGTGTAATCCACCCCGATTCCGCGTTTACTTCTAAAATGGCACAAATTGGACAAAAGGCAAGACAACCATGCAAGACAAATCCTATCAGAGTGCTCCTGACATATCTTAATGATCCATCGCCTGGCGCCGGGAGCGGGCGGGAGAGCCGGAAAGCCACCTGCCCGGTACCGGCGCGGCACGCCGTGACACGAGCGGGGAACTGTTTAGATTTCATCGTACCGTGGATCTAAAGCCGAGCCGAGGTCCAGTCCGGGTTTTCACTTCTCCCGAGCTCGGGCCGGTGCCCGTAACTGTGGCGACCAGTGCATATTGTTTCCAGCTGGAATGCAGAATTTGATCTTTTCCGCGCAGGGCTCCGGTAATCCCTTAAGCCACCTCTGTTTGCACAGTCTAATTTAGCCGTCTCTTAATGTAATTAAATTGTGCCGATGACCCGGGGCTCGGGGAATCGGTAATGCCACCGTGCGCATCCGCCCGACGCCCCCACCTCTCGTCAAGCCCTGAACTGTGAAATGAAACAACGGCTATTTGTCTTGTCTTGCTTCAGAGCCGATCTGGAGTTTCCTGTGTTTCAGCTTCCTGGCCTGACCACTGAGCTACGTTCCGTAGGATTTTTTTCTCCGTAGGGATTGTCAGTAGGTCCCACCACGTTCCCACTCCTGGATTTGTAAAGTCCGAACTCCAAAACGCAAATAATTACGTTGCTATGATCGGTTCTCCATTCGCCCGCAAATAACGTTGCGTTCCACTAACATCCCTGCAATCTGCCGGCCACCGTAAGTGACCTTTGACTTCCGAAATCCATTTAATTCACCCAGACAGCCCAAGTAAAACGATTCTTGAGAAAAGAACGGGACAGACGGATGGCTTATCATGAACTAATCTTGTGTAAATATCTCATGGACACGATCGTCAGGCTCTGTAGGGTTTTCACCGCATAGAGCAAAATGTTTCATTCGGCGTGTGACCTCTGAAGTCTTCAAAAAAAAAAAACCAGGAGCTAAAATCTGTGCTTCTGTTCAACTGGACTCAGATTAAAAGCGAGGGATCCCATAGCAACGGATTTTCATTTTTTTTATGCCTAACCTTGGTTGCTCAGCACCTTTTGTTCGGTAATTCACTGGCCTCATTTCTGTGCTCTTGCTTCGTCCATCTATTCATCCATCACAACATGGACAGTAATGTTGTGTTAATCATATTAACGGCTCCATCACATCAGATCAGACGGGGGGGGTGAACCTGAAACAATCGGCATCGAATCACGTGGCGACGGGCTGGTCTAATTTCTAAAGTCACAATAACTCTCCTTCATACCATTTGTGGTCTCACAGACTGAAAGAAAAAAAAAAAGCCCTCATCTGATCCGGTGTCACCTTCCGAGCCACCGAATAAAAAGTTCTTTCAAGATGCAGCATGAAAACGGCCAGAGATTATTTAACAGAGAGCTGGAGGACGGTGGGAGGCAGCGGGGGACGTTCTGATCTCCCCCTCTCCGCCATCTGCAGAGGTGAAATAAAAGGATCATCTCTGCCCGTCATACAGGCGCGGTGACCTGGTCGGGGTGGGCCGTGTCTGAGATGACCCCAGCGTGGGTGCCGAGGGCCCAGAGGGCCAGTGCCGGGTTGCGCAAAGAATGAAAAGAGGACGCGGGCGGGACTGGCGGGCGGATCCAGCTGGGAGGCGGCCCTTTGAAAAGCCCCTTTTGAAGCGGAGCTCCCGCGCCTAGCGCCGCTGGCCTCGTCCAATCTGCCCCACGCTGAGGAAGATGCTCTAGCGTCCCTCAGGCCGACGGCCGCCATCCAAATCCATCCTCCACCCCCTCCCCCAAGCATTTGTCCTCACTTTTATTTTACAGCCTTACTCCAAAATGGATTTAAATGGATTAATATTCTTCCTCAGAATTGTACACACAACCCCGCGTAATGACAACATTTTGCCAAATTTACACATGTACATGAGTATTCGCAGCTTTTACTCAGTACTTTGTCGATGCACCTTTGGCTGCAATTATGGCCTCAGGTCTTTTTGAATATGATGCACCGATCCTTGGCCAGTTTGGCCCGATCCACTTTGCAGCGCCTCTCAAGCTCCATCAGGTTGGATGGGAAGCGTTGGAGAGGCCATTTTAAAATCTCTGATGGTTGCCCTTCTAGAAGGTTCCTTCCCCAGATTGTCTCGGAGGTCTACAGACAATTCCTTTGACTCCAGCTTGGTTTGTGCTCTGACATGAACTGTCAACTGTGGGACGGTATGTAGACAGGTGGCGTGTCTTTCCAAATCATGTCCAGTCAACAGTTTTTTTTCCATTGGTGGACTACAATTAAGCTGCAGAAACATCTCAAGGATGATCAGGGGAAAGATTAGCACCTGAGCTCAATTCTGAGTTTCATTGCAAAGGCTGTAAATACTTAAATTCATTTGATTTCTCCATTATTTCATGTTATTAATGGTTGTTGTATGTCGAATTCTGAGGGGAAAAAATGTAATCAATTTTGGCATAAGTGGAAAATTGACAAAACGTGGAAAATGTGATGCCCTGTTAACGCTGAGGGGGATGATGGGAATCGCACACAAAACACCCGAGGGCTCTTCCCTCCCGGTCACCCCGCCTCTTTTCACGTCACCTACGGAAACGCATAACAGCCACCTCCACCGAAGAGCTCAGGCGCATCAGTTCATACACGCTGGAGTCTGTAGGAGGGTGAAGGACGGGGAGATGCGCCACAGCCTTTCAGTGCAGGATGAAACACTGCGCACAGGCACTGGACGGTTGCCATGGTGCACCAAACTGACAGGAAGTGGAGAGGAGGAGGAGGAGGAGGAGACGTATCAGTGGGTCAGTCTCTCTGTCTTATCAGGCTACTATCGCCATGGTGCAGGATGTGATCTCAGCCACTGCTCCACTGTTATCTTACGTACTGGCTGGAATCGCCTATAGCCGTGATTCGCATTGTTCCGATAAGAAACGATAAGCAAAGTTGTGCTCCTTTCAAGTCCTGAGTTGTTGTTTTTTTTCTTGCATTTTTCACCAAGATCTTGTGTTGAAGCACGCCGCCTCCCGAAGGTTTTCTGTAGGGTTAAGGTCAGGGCACGACTGCTGTTGTCATTTTGAGATATACCCGTGTCAGCGAGAAGATGCAATGATGGATAAATGTGGTCAGACCTGACATAGTTGAAGAGACGCCCCCCCATGACCCTGACCTCCTTCTTATCCTGATGGTCCATCACTCTGGAACAGGGTCAGTTTGACGTAATCAGACCTCATGACCTTCTCCATTTCATCCCAAGTCCAACCCTTCTGCGTCCTAGTAAAGGTGATAAAGTGAAGTGATTGTCACATGTGATACACAGCAGCACAGCACCGGTGCACACAGTGAAACGTGTCCTCTGCATTTAACCCGTCACCCTGAGTGAGCAGTGGGCACCATGACAGGTGCCCGGGGAGCAGTGTGTGGGGACAGTGCTTTGCTCAGTGACACCTTAGTGGGACCTTGGCGGATCGGGATTCGAACCGCCAACCTTTTGATTAACCGCTAGGCTTCCTTAACCGCTAGGCCACCACTTAAAGCGGTGTAAATCAAAGCATTTTTTACAATTAAGTTTAGTTGTTGAGTCACTATCCTCCAGTTCTGGTTGCATAGTGCTTGTAGAAAAGCTTTTATTGTCAATATTTCTACAAATCAGACTGATTGTTAAAGTTCACAAAGCCAATTGTTCAGATTGTCGTCATTTTTTCCAATGCAAAAAAAAGCTCCTACCACCAAGGTCTTCACCGCATCTGTAAAGATTAAAACACAATAAATGATCTGTTTAACCACGTTCATCATCAGGCCAGTGAACCCGTGTGCGTGACTGCAGCCTCAGTGGAGCTAACATGGGCAGCGATCAATACAGCGATCCTACAGCCAGGTGCGACGGTGAAGTAACCAACCCTGTCGCATCTGGAGGGATTACAGAGAGAAACGTTCCGCTTATTGAACATGACAGGATTCCGGGCGTCGTTTCCGCCCGACGGCCAGTTATATTCGGCCACACGGGGAGCGCCGATTCACCTGCGCTGGATTGGCTATGAACGGCCTTCCAGCAGGTTGCAGAGCGGATTGTGCGCTTCTCCTCCGCAACGGCTGCAGTGCGAGAGAAGAGTGAGGAGAGGGAGAAAAACCGCCATTTGGAGGCGAAGCGGCATCCGCTGGTCACGCAGAGCCGCCATCAGAGTTCCCGTCCTGTCACAGAGCCCGTCGTCGGCACGCTTGGGCGTGGCGCCGTAGCCGGCATCTCCCAGCAGGCTGGAGACAGCCGAGCGTGAGAGATGTCTTACATAAGCACCTTTCGCCGCCGCCGAGCGATGCCGGAGTAAGAACGGTGACGAGGGAGAAGGAGGAAGAGGAGAAGAACATGCAGAATTATTCATGGAAAAAAACAACAGCAGGACATTTTAATTGGAGATGGTTTCGCGTTGTTCCATACCGTAGAACGCGGTGGGCCACAAATCAAGCTTTATACGGCAGGTAAAGCGGTATGCTTGATGCTCCATGCGTCCGTACACGGGTCTCGTAAATCCACCTCGGCCGGCGAGGTCAGACGTGACCCCTCGGCCTCCCTCCGGAGACAATGGCGCACTGCAGCGCCGGGGATCGGGATAATCCCCGAGCAAGACGCTCTCAAAGGTGGCCGGGTACGCGAGGCCTCCGCGGAGAGGGAGAACAAGAGATGAAGCCCTCCTGCCATCTTGAGTGATAACAAGCTGTCAGCCTCTAAAACGTAATCTGCTGACTGCGGGAGGAAGTGGCCGTGTCACTGGAGTGGGCCGACTGATGCTTATCTCCTGAATGACGGAGAGGAGACAGCTGGGAGGCAGAGAGAGAGAGAGAGAGAGAGTTCCCCATCCACAGTCCACAGTCCACTCCTAAACGGCCGAGTCACAACGCGGACTCTGTCACACACCCACTTTCGTGTTCGCGAAGCCACCACACTCAGTCATAGATGGGGGGACAGGAAGTGATATAATATCCGGTGAGGGATGGACACCAACACATATTAAGCTTAGGGTCATTTACGAATGTCCTTGTTCGGGCCATTAAAAAGTCATCAAATGGGTGGAAAGCATGCAAAGATGAACTTTATCAGAAACTACTGGTCACGAGTTCCAATGCAGTGGTGCTGTGTTCGTTTCTGTAAAGGCTTCATTTATTAATAGAAATAGAATCCTATTTAATGATTTTAGAAGCAATAAAAACCAGATACTCTTCACACTCCTAAAGTATCTAGTCCATCAGCAAATCATTCTTTTAAACTTTGCCAATGGTGTTTTTTCACTTTTCTTTCTATTTTCTTTCTATTTTCTTGGAAAACCAAGGACATTTCTGAACAGCCCTACACTTTTGCATTCTAATGGCACGAGGAAGGAGGCAAGGAGCCAAGGGCAAGCAACAGGAGAAGGGCTCGCCCCAAAAATGACAACAAAAAATTCCTCTTTGCATCAGCGCTCTGACGTGAACCGTGTAAGACCGGACCCTGATGGGTAAAAAAGGGGCAGTGTTGGCCTAGCGGTTCAGGAAGCGGCCCCGTAACCAGAAGGTGCCACTGAGGTCCCCTTGATGAACACTGCTCGCCGGGCCCCTTTGCAAATGTGCGGTGTATCAGTAGGCTGGTAGGAGGTGACTGACTGGCGTGATGTAGCTGTGGATATCCATTTTATCATCTGTTTAAATTATTATTGCAGTCTATTCGAAACGCAGAGAGAAGGAAAGAGGAAGGAAATTGCTTTTTGGCATTTAAAAAATATATATACATGCATTTAATTTATAACAATGCAGCACTGAAATCTTTTTGCATCGACCAATTTTCATCTTTATTAGTTTATTTATTGCGTGTGCTTTCCCAGAAAATAATCTAGCATCTACCTACTTACTGCCAACTGGGCATAATTGATTTCTAAAAAATATTGAATGGTTTCTAAAGGGGCTCTGGCTCCATGGTCATGCTTTTCGGTCGGCCTTGACATGGAACAGTTAGTGAACTGCTGTCCTACACAGAAAGCTGTGCTGCTCGGCCAGACCGACATGATCAGAACAATCTCAGCAATCCCGGGGGGGGCGCTTTCGGAAGACCTGAATGTGTAAATCACGCCAGCCTAGCTTTTAGCCAGTCTATAACAAAAGGGACTGTCACCAGGCTTAATTGGTCCCACCTCTCTTTCACACTGATGCCCTCACAGCTCTTTGTTTCTCCAAAATGAAAGAGGGCTGGAAATTGCTCGAAATGACCCATGCGTGGTAGGTAGGCGGTTAATAAATTGTGCAAAGCCGCGTTTGATCACATTCTTTAATAGCATCCAGAAGCATGCATTTCAGCCCTGTGTGTGTATGTGTGTGTGTGTGTCTATCACTGAGCGAGTGTGTGTGTTGCTGTATGAGGTTATGTTTCTAACAGGGTAGAGGAATCTAATTTTCTGGTCCCCTCAAAAAATGCTACTTAGGGTCTCAGCAGTGCGGGCATGGAGGATGAATTATTCACGGCGTTCACACACAGGTCGGCCCAGTGCTCGCTGTTTTATTTCTGTCTGGAGCCAGAGCGGTTCCCCCGAGGATCTCAAGCTATCGATCCATAAGCAGCGGTCGTAAGAAATGAAAGCGATACGTTGCCAGCACTGGGCAGATTCTCTCCGACTCTTCACGTTGGGCGCGATGAAGGGTTGTCATGCTGTGAAGTGTGAGGAGAGGCTCCTCCCACCTTGCTTGAGCGCCGCCGTTGAGGGCCGCTGACGGCATGGTGAGGCAGCTTAGCGCGGTCCCGTTTCATGGTTCCTATCGGAAATCTGGTGAATTATAACTGGTGGTTTCCTCAGGCCGCACCGCTGTAGTTTCACCGCTCGTAATTGAAAACTAGGACTGTTTTTTTATATTATTATTATAGACACAGCACTGATTTCAGAGGACCTGGTCAATGAGTGTTTTTACCGTAATAGCCGCATGGGACCAATTACGGCGCGCTGGCCGTGCAGTGAATGCCTGCGATCGTTTTTTAACTTTGCACTCAGCTTCCTCTTTTTAACTGCAACATTTGCTTAAAGGAGCCCTGCTGAGCAACGCTATAGAGCAAAAGTGCAGCGGAATGTTTATCATTTCAAATCCGATAAAAGAAACATGACACACGAAACACAAGCGCGCCTCCAATTTCTCCCCGTGTTTAGCAGTTGGAAGTGCCGGGCTGGGCCTCCCTTGCGTGGCACAAGTATTTTATGGACTTTTGCAGCAGTGTGGGTGTGTCACCGATGAACAAAGTCACATCTGCTGTGCTGTTTTTCTTTTTAAAGAGAAAGTTGTGCCGTTGTGCATACGTGAGAATGCATCTTTGTGTGTGCATGCCTGTCTCTGTAAGCGTGTGTGTCACAACCATGGTGGCATGACGAGGCAGGTGAATGGAGATGATGATGATGAGGAAGACGAGGAAGAAGGACGCATTCACACGACGTCAGGAAACCAGGGTTTAATGAGTAAAGAACGGGACACGGTAAACATACATTATAAACATACATTTATACATTAGACACAGGTGAAAACGATTAGGGAACATTACACATGACTGACGGATCCCGGACCGGAGTAACCCCTCCCGGACCGGATCATGACACTGTGTATGTGCATGTGTGTCAATAAGCGTGTATGTATACATCTCAGTGTATGCATACGTCTCAGTGTATGCATGTATGCATGTGTGTGTTTCACACAAATCTGGTGGTAGTAGCCCAGTGGGTAAAGCACCTGTCTATAAACCTATGAACTAGGTTCAAATCCCACAAATCTCCCTCAGTGAGTATATTTGCATGTGTGTATATGCATATATATATATATGCACGTAATGCAGCGACAGTAGCTGCTTATTCATCAAGCACCCGCACTGGCCGAAACAGGCGAGCTTCCCACCGCCATTCCTACCTACAACCTCCGTAAACAGGGAGGAATTACAGGGCAAACTAACTTCAGCATTTTAAATCCGATATACCAGCGCTGCCCGATCCCAGCGTGCCATGCAACGTTTAGATTCAGGCTGCACACACAAAGTTTATTCTATTTTACACTCGCCGCTGCCTGTGCGAGTATCTCCGGCGCCGTTTTAACCTGTAAAATCTGTACCAGCTACACCGGGTTCATCATAAACTCACCTCACTATAGACCACAATCAGCCACAGGGACGATTTTATACAAATTACAGCGCGATTTAGCGTGTTTAATTTAAGACACAAAGGTTCTGCTAACTTTAAAAAGTGCAGATTACATTCATGTATAAAATAGAATAGAATAAACTTTGTGTGCAGCCTGAATCTAAATGTTGCATGGCGCGCTGGGATCAGGCAGCGCTGGTATATCGGATTTAAAATGCTGAAGTTAGTTTGCCCTGTAATTCCTCCCTGTTTACGGAGGTTGTAGGTAGGAATGGCGGTGGGAAGCTCGCCTGTTTAGGCCATTGCGGGTGCTTGATGAATAAGCAGCTACTGTCGCTGCATTAAGTCTTCCACGGTGAAACATAAAATAAATCTCCATGCTGGTAGAATTGTTAGAAGTGTTACTGCAAGCATTAGCCAGAGCGTTTATTATGTCGTCTGTGCTTAAAACTGCTGCCACTGGGTTTGGTGCAGAATCACTCGTGTGAGGAACAATTCACCTGTTTACCGAACTAACATTCTCAAAATGGCACCAATGGCTTGGTGACGTCAGATTTCATTCCATATATTCAGACTTTCATTCCATATATTCAGAATTTCATTCCATATATTCAGACTTTCATTCCATATATTCAGACTTTCATTCCATATATTCAGACTTTCATTCCATATATTCGGATTTCCTTCCATATATTCAGACTTTCATTCCATATATTCAGAATTTCATTCCATATATTCGTGTTTCATTCCATATATTTGGGTTTCATTCCATATATTCAGTTCCCTGTCAATATATATATATTATTTATTTCCTGTTTGGCTTGCCATAATATATATATATACACACACACACACACACACACACACACACACATATATATATAAATATGTGTGTGTGCATGCATGTGTCCATGTGTCAGTGTATGCATGGCCATGTGTATCAGTAAGCATGCATGTCCCAGTAAGTACATGTCTGTGCATATATGCATATGTTTGCACGTATGTACGTGATTGTGTGTGCGCAGCTATGCATGTGTGTAAACATGTCTCACTATGTGTGTGGGCGCGGCTGGCTGAGAGAGGGAGAGCTGCTGTTGCTGCCGCTGCTGCTATTGTTTAGCAGTCTGGATGACAGCAGCAGAAGGAGAAAATGAAGCTCATCAGCCCATCCAGCATGACTCCCTGTTTAAGATTGGGAATTGTAAATTGCTCACTCTGTATTTGGAGCCATAACTGCGCTACGCCCCCTCCCCTCATTGCACTCTTGGCCCTGCCTTATTTAACCAAATATAAAGAAGAGGGGGGAAAGGCCCGGGGAGACTGAGAGGATGTCTGGGGTACGGCACCTGTCACGAATTCACTCAAGTGCAACTGAGCAATTAGAGAGCATGTGTTGTGTACTCACACACACATACGAATACTACGTGAAAGGCAGCGTGGAGGGCTGCCCTGCGAGGCGACGTACGCTTGCTGAGATTTGACTCCTAATATCTTTGCGTGCACCACCGTTCCTGTATTCTGACATGGATACCGGCACCGGGCGTTTAGGGCCGCGCATCTTTAATGTTTGATGAGGCAGCTGTGGTTTATGGGCAGCTTCTCCCAGCTCGTGGTTTTCAGGGCAATCTTAAAAGCTTTCCAGCTGCTGTGTCCTCAGCTTGAAAGTGGGTCCACAGGAGAATAGAACCCATAGAAGGCGTGGTGTTCAGTAATGTCACAGCATGCATGTCCTCTGGATTTACAGAAATAGCCAGATAGAAACAAGAAGTAGCTGCCTGCTGGTCATCTGTATGTTGGAGAAGGGGAATTATTTCTGACTACCCATTAGATGAAATTTAATGATGCTTTTATAAACAAAGTTTTAAAAGGGGAGGAGCCTGTAGACATGATTGACAGCTCTGACACACACCCTACCTCCTCATTCTGGACGATGTAAACCCGATGATGCCAACACGTGACACGCCCAGGTCTAGTGCAGCGTCCATCTCCTCTCTTTCCCTCCATTCTCTATGCTTTAAATACCCCATGTACACAAACATGGCCACGCCCACTACCAACACCTACATGCAGGTTATCGGCACCTTAATTCCAGCGTTCTGATGGAAGAATTAGTGAATGAGATCTGTGAACATTTTATTTAGTGCTTTGAAATTATGGTCCTGGACACGAATCCTCTTGAATCTGCATGCATCTGACCCGGCGTGCACTTTTCAACACATCTTACTGAAAATGCCTCATGTAGTTGTGTTGTGCTTGGACCATCTTTCGTTGGGAAGGAGGCACCCGGAGGCAATTTCACACTCGCTCGCTAACAAGCATCCAGAGCAGCAGATTTTCATGCACCTCACCAGCAACGTATTCCACTCATTCAGCAGTAACCCCCTCCCGCAGTTTATCAATTACGCATAAATACACTTTAGAGAGACGTATAGAAGCAAACTTATTGGAGTAGAACTCCAATGTGGGTGTTTATGTGCAAAGCGGATTGTGAAGGATCCATTGGAAGGAGAGGAGCGGACTTGAGAATTAAGCCCACTTCAATGGAGGGATTTGTAAAAGCCCACTTGGACGTGGGAGGGAGTTCTTCAAATCCACCCCTTCTCCGCGGCAGCAGTGCGCTGCGCGCCCACAGAACCCCCCCGGTTCAGCGGTCTGACACACTCTCCTCCACTGCAGAGCCGGGGTTTCATTTCGCTTTCTCACGGGGAGGGGGCGGGGCTGCTTTGTACCTGGATGAGGCCAGCTCAGGGCCGCATCTCACCATGGGCTCCTGCAAGACGCGGCGAGAACGTTGTTCTGGATAAAAGTTACAGATTGAAATTCCAGACAGATTTTAAAAAAAAGAATCCCGTCTTTTATAGTGAACTCGTCACCATATGGTTGACCCCTAAAATGGCACTTCCATCAATTGCGTGCTGGCCCCGGCGACGCCCCGGATCAACATGGAAGTGATGCGGCATTAATTAGCCATCGCAGAGCTGAGAGCGACAGCTAATCTTTGCCGTTTGGCTCCCTGGGACACGGCGCATATGCCACCCGGTCCGCAGCCGGGCCGCAGCTCTTGACCCCGGGCGGGCGATGTAAATTCCGGTCACGGCGACGGCGCAGGACTTCACATGTGCGCTCACGGAGGAGGGCAGGGTGCCCCGGTGGAGAATGGGGCGGGCTGGGAATCGATCAGCAGGAAGGGGGGGCGGAGGCTGCGCACCACACCCCCAGCCATGCATCGGCACGTTAGGGCCGGGCTAATGTTTCAGCTAATGCTTAATGATGCGTCTCCTTGTCCCTCTGCTGCCGAACATAAATTGCAGCTGATATCACTTAGCGTCAGTGGTGCAGTGATATTTTCACATGAGCCGATTGCCGCTGGCGCTGTCGGGGAGACAGAAATGACTCGCTAATTATTTGGAATTGGTATTAGTGTTTAAATGACACCTGCTTGTTTTATCATGTGCCATCGTTGCCAAAAACATAATAAAGTGCAGTGTTCTTGAACCCGGAGTCAGGAAATGGGCTTGAGATTTAAAATATATATATATATATATATGGCCATTTATTCACACACACACACACACACACACACACACACACACATACATTTAGCAGTTTATGCTTATGCAGTCATTTTATTTTGTTTTCATGTAATATCCTATCCAATAAAAAATTTAACTTAACTTAAACTTAACTTGTAACTAGAACTTGCTATACATATATAATCTGTATCATATCATATTAAGGGCAGCAAATATATTCTGTCATTAAATTCCACAAATTGAGCTGTTCTCAGGAGACCTTCTACTGGCCTTCAAGAACACTCTGAGGTTACTGGGCTCCAGTGAGACCGGCCTGGGCCTGTATTTACCCCTTCTGCACATTCACAAGGGCTGATGGATTCACACCGCAGCCAGGCGACAAAGCAGAGCGGGCGCGCAGTAACAAACGCGGCTTCACTCAGCGCGTTCTGACAGAACTGGGCCACGGACTCCGAGACGGATCCTAACCTCGATTAAGAACGGTGACCTTGCAGCACACCAGCAAACGGCATCGGTTCAAAATCAAGGATGCATCACACCTCCACCAAACTCGCTAAGCAGATGCATTCTTTCCACAATCCATATTGCATGAAGCTATGCAAATGAAGCGGGTCTCTGCATGGCGTACATTTGCACCAGCATATCTGTTGTAAACGATGCCGTCACAGGCAACACAGACAGCCAGAGTTCCTCTGAAAAGGATGCAATATTTACAACATTACACATAAAAAGAAAGATGCAAGGTCACACGTCAACGCTTTGCATCTGACGGTCAGTTTCTTGCATGCACAGTGTCCTTTTTCGAATCAATTAATTCCGATTAAAAGTATTTAAAAAATCCCGGCACTTGCTGCTGCATTTTAATGCCGCGTTGTTGAGTTGTACGTGACGAGCGGCAGAGTAATGATTTATGAGGCAGGCAGTGTACGGGACACACCTGCCTGGGGTTGCAGCATGTCTGGGCGGGGATTGAGGGCTGCGGGATGCCCCCGGTGAGTGGCGTCCGTGGCCCCGTGATTAAGCGACCAACGTCGGGGAGGAGGTGTCGGCTGGGTGGAGTTCAAAGCCGGAGCCTAGATCCGCCGCGCTCAGCGGGAGAAGCCCAACAGCTGCACCATCTGGAAGCCCTGCGCTTGCCGCAGTCTCCACGGCAACGCCCTGGGAGTGGCACAGCGGGCGAAATCACAATGATGAGAGAGGAGAGGGACTGTATGTGCCATTGTTATCACAGAAATGCTCCAAATCGGTCATCAGGTAACTCTAGAAACTCTGCTGTAATAAAAAACAATACAATTATAAAAATGCACATGAAACAGTTACAAAAGCCTTTTACACATTTATATCTATTACTGTACAGGTTATTCTTTACTATCCAGGTCTCTGCAAGGTAACAAAAGTTTGCAAATGTACACGTTCTGCATTAAATTGCTTCAAAATTATTACCACTAATTTAAAAATAAAAATTCAATGCTCTCTAAGAATCATTTTATAGTAATACATTAAGGAAATGAACGTGGATGTTTTACTGTATTGTTTGTGAGATACATCGTGGACCTGCACTTTAGTTTTGGCTTTTACTGCATAGTGAAAAAGATTTTAGGTTCTAATTTCTGTCCGTTTCCAAATGCATCTTTTTTCTTACTTAGCCAGCAAATAAACACCGAAACAATTTAACATTCTGTTGCATTAAATTGCATAAAGAACTGTCTGTCGCTCCGTCATCTGCGTTAAACAGGATGGCGGAGGCTCCGTGCGGCATCCACTCACTCAGCTGCTGTCTAGTGTTTGAACAGCAAGAGCCAATACCGGCAGATGTGCCTCCTTCTCGACCATGAATTATCTGTGAGTGGAGTGACACCGGAAGCCGCTTTGTGGTCTTCGGCGTGTTTGACGTGTCATGACCCCTCCGGAGGGATTAATGGCGCATTACCACCTGAACGTGGTGGTGGCGCTGTCCAAATTTAAACGGGCGATTGCGCTGACGTGGCTATTTGCACTTGTGCTAATGAGGGGTACAGAAAATCCCTCCCACCGTGGCTGGTCGAATCGGAAGCTGGTCGAATCGGACGGTTCTAGCTAGTGTTAAATCGAAGCCACTCAGTAGGACCAGACCTCACCCACCTCGTCTGCAGGTCACCCACATCGCAAAGAAAGAAATATTTGATATGTGATGTGATATTGCTTCAAATCAGAAAGTTAGCTTGTGTAAATATATGTGTGTTTTCACCGTTATGAACTACTGTGATGGTTAAATACAGAGGACACGTTTCACTGTGTCACCGTGAGCTGTGCTGCAGTGTTTCACAATGACAATCACTTCACTTTACTTTATAAGGGTGATGGTTAAATACAGAGGACACATTTCGCCATGTCACCAAGTGCTGTGCTGCAGCGTTTCACGATGACAATCACTTCACTTTACTTTATAAGGGTGATGGTTAAATACAGAGGACACATTTCACCGTGTCACCATGAGCTGTGCTGCAGTGTTTCACAATGACAATTACTTCACTTTACTTTATAAGGGTGATGGTTAAATACAGAGGACACATTTCACCGTGTCACCAAGTGCTGTGCTGCAGCGTTTCACGATGACAATTACTTCACTTTACTTTATAAGGGGGATGGTTAAATACAGAGGACACATTTCACCGTGTCACCATGAGCTGTGCTGCAGTGTTTCACAATGGCAAGGAACAATCTCTTAAATTTTTTTTCCACTTCAAATGAATTCCATGAAAAGCTGAAGAATACATCATGTGTCTGGATATTTGTGCTTTATTTCATGTTAGGCAGTTTAAGGAAAAAATCATCATTTGTCTCTGATGCATCCATGTGGCAGATTGGCCTCCTCTGCTTGCATTATTGCTCCATGGTGACATTTCTGAATTGCAACAAAGGTGATCTTGTGTGTCGGAAAGAAACAAGCACATCATTGCCCAATGCATTATGGGTAATGTTGTGAGACCGAGTTGCTGACAGTTTGTTTTCTTGCATTCTTGATCTAGACAGTCTTGATGTACACAATACTGTATCTGAAGTCTCAGCCTTGGTGCAGAATTACAGCCACTTGGATCCAGTCCCACAATGAGATTTCCCAGGACGCAACGTTTCGGTGTCTGTAGCTAAAATGCTAATGAGAAGGAGAGAGGCGGGACGAGGAGGAGAGTGGCCTATAGAAGTGAGTGGGCATTTGCAGAAATGGCATCATCAATACTTCCTCTTTGCCGCAAACAAGTCGTGTCGGTGTTTTTACAGAAAATGAACCCGTTGGTTCCTCAGTCTCATGTGACAATCACTGAGCAACTGCAATGCTTCACACGTTTGGAAGCCATGACGGTCGGTGGAGATAATGTTTTAGGGGCGGGGCAGGAAATTCTCTGGGCAAAGCAAGAGAAACAGGAGGTAACCTTTCCCCTTATGACATCACAAGGGGACAAATTCCATATCGGACCGTCTGAGCTGCTGCTCTCTGAACGGTGAAGCAGAATGACCAAAACACTCTTTACACCGATCGCCATCTCTAGCCACTGCAGGACCATAAACAGGCTCAGGGAACGCCTATTAAATGTTAAATAATCTCACTAAGTGACATTTTTATGATAGGGGACCTTTAAAATAACACTGGGTGCCCAGTATTGCCCTCATGCACACAATAAAAGACCTCCGCCTTACACCTGTCCCCACACGGAACAGGATGTGCACACCTTACACAGCCCGATGGAGGGCGTGGTCATGAGTGACACTGTGCAACATGGCACATGACAGCCTTGCAAGTCTGTAGCAGCTGTAAAAGGCGCCTTTATTCCCTTCATCCACAGGATAGGCGGTTTTTAAAAGACGTGAGCTGCAGTACGCGAGACTAGTGAACCCCGTCTCCCATTTTTCACCACCAGGTTTAACAGAACAGAATGGAACTGATTCATCTTCCAAAGCCGCTTATCTGGGTCACGGTATATCTTGCACAGGGAGGAGATGCCAGCTCCATGCGACTGGAGCCCAGGTCTCCGTGTAGCACGGCAGCAGCGCAAACCACAGTGGCAGTGCGAGTACTGCGGAAAAAAAGAAATGACTTAACGTTACGTTCTTTTCCAGAATGACGAACAATCAAGATTTAAGGCAGTTTTACTGGCAATAAAACCACATTTGAAACAGCATTTCGATGAGGCTATAAATACGGCCCGTTTGTGCAGCAACTCGGGGTCTAGTGCACTACTCAGGAACTCAAAGGTAGTAAACGGGGCTCGAACCTGCAGTCAAACCTGCAGATCTACTGTCCCCCATGTGGGAAACTTGTCCCACTCCTGGACAAGGAGAGGAACTCTTACCAAATGAAAGTCTTTTCAGCTCCTCCACGTCTTTTTCAGATGAAAGGGAAACCACCAGCCCGAGCACTTCCCCTCACAAACACTTTAAGCCTGATTAGGAGCGGCCTGAATAATGTATGAAGACGGAGAACCGCCCCTCGCCTTACCCCATCACTCCCCACCCGGCTCTCCTGGGGACAAGTTGTGTCTGTTGGCCGGTGATAAATTATCAGTCGGGTGAAAGTAAAGGAGGCGATAAGTAATGCGCCTCCGAGACAATGATGTATATGCGTGCCCGGTGATCGGGCGTGGTGGCGCGGCCGGGTGGGCGGGGTCGGATTGCTCCCACCCTCGGCGGCTGCTTTTTGACATTTGGATTATTGATCCTCGGTTGTTTGAGGTTGCATGACTGCTTTCAGGTCCGATTTTTTTTTTGCTTTTTGCACTCCGGCTGTTAAGGGATATTGGGTGCTTTTTAAAGGTAAAACACTCCCTTTAATAACTCCCAAAGGTCCTAAAGGCTTCTTAGTGGATAAATAGATGGACGTCTTGTTTAAAGTTGAACTCCTGGCCCAGCAGCGCGAGCCGTGACAGTGACGAAAGCCCTTAAAAATAGATTTCACATCGTCGCACCTACAGTCATCACAGGGGGCGAAGCGCAGCTGTCTGGAATGAGTGAGCTCCGTCCGGCACGTTTATCTTCTACCGTGCGGAGGAGAGCAGCCATCGCGGAGATGCGGCAGCCGCCGTCCCCGAAGAGACGCTTTGCTGAAATCCTCTCCGGTCCGCTCCGCTGGAGGTTTGACGTGATTAATATTGTCACGGACGGTATTAATGAAAGTCTATTTTTAAAACCTGGGCAAACGCGGCGCTCCTTCCCGCACAAATAAACCAGGAACATCTGCTTTTTGTCCGGATCAAGCGAGACGTGCAAAGAATTTCTGCATCAATGTTAAATGAGTTTTGCAATAATGCCTCTGCATAAATATTTACCTGCCTGGAACACGCCTGTGTGCTTTCAGAGGCAAAGAGTGGGACATTTCTTGAATGATGAATGCCATGTTGCTGCTACCACTGGGACAAGAGGAGGAATATTTTACATACAAGTTCTTCTTATTTCACCAATAAAGCAACTTTATTGGTGATATTTAACATTATTAAACAGTCTTTATTTTCGTGACCATTTACGTTGGTAGATTCTCACTGAAGGCATCAAATCTATGAATGAACACATGTGGAGTTCTGTACTTAACAAAAAAGGTGAAATAAGTGAAAACATGTTTTATATTCTAGTTTCTTTGCTCTGATTACTGCTTTACACACTCTTGGCATTCTCTCGATGAGCTTCAAGAGGTCGTCACCTGAAATGCTTCTCCAACAGTCTTGAAGGAGTTCCCAGAGGTGTTTAGCACTTGTTGGTCCAGCTCACCCCAAACCATCTGGACTGGGTTCAGGTCCGGTGACTGTGGAGGTCAGGTCTCCACTTTTTGTTAAGTACAGAACTCCACATGTGTTCATTCATAGTTTTGATGCCTTCAGTGAGAATCTACCAACGTAAATGGTCATGAAGATAAAGAAAACACGTTGAATGAGAAGGTGTCCAGACTTTTGGCCTGTAATGTACATTTTACACACCTGTATTTCAATTACATTAAAACATCAATATTTATAATCAGTAATACGCCTTTTAATAATTAGCATTCTGCGGCTGAGTTCCTAAACCTAAACCTTAGACAGCTAGAGGCATTTATGGACGAGCGCCGGTGTCACTTCCGGTTAAACAGTGTGGTAAAACAGCTTCATAAAGCAACCACCTTCACTAGCAATTCATCTGCAATTACCGCCAGCCTGTTTCCCGCGTTCCCCTGAACACAGTAATCACGCGCGATCCCTGACTGACAGGCCCGGCTGCTGAACACCACCCACGACCACCCCGCCCGCCCCCCTCCGCCAGCATGCATGGTTAGCTGTGCAACCGTCCGTTCAAGTGGACACTCACTTGCAATGCATGGTCAGCTTTTCAAAGAGGGAAGCGTAATGGGGGCTGTGGAAGTCGAACTAACGCGCGCTTCATGACTCCAGGGGCGTCAGACGAGACCCGTGAGATCTGTAGATTACATGTGATTGTCATCAGCGGAGATAAGGGGAGTGATGGATGAAGAGATCCAGAGGGGGCGTCGGATGTAACGCATCATGGTGTAGCCAAGCGAGACAGTCCAAGCGGGGCGGTCCAAGCGGGGCGGTCCAAGCGGGGCGGTCCAAGCGGGGCGGTCCAAACGGGACCGCAAACACGCCCCCCCCCCCTTCCTCCAAACAGCTGCGGTTCAAAAAATTAATTAGTTCTACACACTCCGTGGAGGTTCATTAATGTTCATTTTCCCAACTGCCATGCTAGGGCTCACTGGCATGTCCTGTAATGAGGTCTTCATGATAATTACAGTTTGCATGATGTCTGCTACTTCTTAAAGTAAATCTGTAGAACATTTATTTTCCTTGGTTCCATGTAAGATGTTGAGCATGGGGCGTGTTCACTAATGTCACAGTGTTGATGCATCAGAAATTTACAAGAATAAAGAGAAACAAGAAGTGACTGCTTGTCGCTAGTTATCAGTATGTTGGAGAGGAGGAATTTTTGTTGGTGTGTAATTAGACAAGGAACTTTAATCATGGTTTTATAAACAATGTTTAAAAGGGGGAGGAGCCTGTATGCATGACTGACAGGTCTCATACCCCCTACTTCCTCATTCTGGATGATTTAAACACCTCCTGTCAACACGTAACATGTCAAGGTGTAATGCATCTCCTCCCTTTCTCCTCTATTTCTCTCTGTTCTCTACACTCATCATACCCCTTAAACATAAACGTGACCACGCCCACCACCAACACCAACATGCAGGTTATTAGGCGCTTTAATTCCAGTCAACGTGACCACGCCCACTACCAACACCAACATGCAGGTTATCAGGCGCTTTAATTCCAGTCAACATGACCACGCCCACTACCAACACCAACATGCAGGTTATCAGGCACTTTAATTCCAGTCAACGTGACCACGCCCACTACCAACACCAACATGCAGGTTATCAGGCACTTTAATTCCAGTCAACGTGACCACGCCCACTACCAACACCAACATGCAGGTTATCAGGCACTTTAATTCCTAGTCAACATGACCACGCCCACCACCAACATGCAGGTTATCAGGTGCTTTAATTCCAGTCAACGTGACCACGCCCACTACCGACACCATCATGCAGGTTATCAGGCGCTTTAATTCCAGTCAACGTGACCACGACCACTACCAACACCATCATGCAGGTTATCAGGCGCTTTAATTCCAGTCAACGTGACCACGACCACTACCAACACCAACATGCAGGTTATCAGGCGCTTTAATTCCCAGTGAACGTGACCACGCCCACTACCAACACCATCATGCAGGTTATCAGGCGCTTTAATTCCAATCAACGTGACCACGGCCACTACCAACACCAACATGCAGGTTATCAGGCGCTTTAATTCCAGTCAACGTGACCACGCCCACTACCGACACCATCATGCAGGTTATCAGGCGCTTTAATTCCAGTCAACGTGACCACGCCCACCACCAACACCAACATGCAGGTTATTAGGCGCTTTAATTCCAGTCAACGTGACCACGCCCACTACCAACACCAACATGCAGGTTATCAGGCGCTTTAATTCCAGTCAACATGACCACGCCCACTACCAACACCAACATGCAGGTTATCAGGCACTTTAATTCCAGTCAACGTGACCACGCCCACTACCAACACCAACATGCAGGTTATCAGGCACTTTAATTCCTAGTCAACATGACCACGCCCACCACCAACATGCAGGTTATCAGGTGCTTTAATTCCAGTCAACGTGACCACGCCCACTACCGACACCATCATGCAGGTTATCAGGCGCTTTAATTCAAGCGAACGTGACCACGCCCACTACCAACACCATCATGCAGGTTATCAGGCGCTTTAATTCCAGTCAACGTGACCACGACCACTACCAACACCAACATGCAGGTTATCAGGCGCTTTAATTCCCAGTGAACGTGACCACGCCCACTACCAACACCATCATGCAGGTTATCAGGCGCTTTAATTCCAATCAACGTGACCACGGCCACTACCAACACCAACATGCAGGTTATCAGGCGCTTTAATTCCAGTCAACGTGACCACGCCCACTACCGACACCATCATGCAGGTTATCAGGCGCTTTAATTCAAGCGAACGTGACCACGCCCACTACCAACACCATCATGCAGGTTATCAGGCGCTTTAATTCCAGTCAACGTGACCACGCCCACTACCGACACCAACATGCAGGTTATCAGGTGCTTTAATTCTAGCTAACGTGACCACGCCCACTACCAACACCAACATGCAGGTTATTAGGTGCTTTAATTCGAGTCAATGTGACCACGTCCACTACCGACATGCAGGTTATCAGGCGCTTTAATACCAGTGAACGTGACCACGCCCACTACCAACACCGACATGCAGGTTATCAGGCGCTTTAATTCCAGTCAACGTGACCACGCCCACTACCGACACCATCATGCAGGTTATCAGGCGCTTTAATTCAAGCGAACGTGACCACGCCCACTACCAACACCATCATGCAGGTTATCAGGCGCTTTAATTCCAATCAACGTGACCACGGCCACTACCAACACCAACATGCAGGTTATCAGGCGCTTTAATTCCAGTCAACGTGACCACGCCCACTACCGACACCATCATGCAGGTTATCAGGCGCTTTAATTCAAGCGAACGTGACCACGCCCACTACCAACACCATCATGCAGGTTATCAGGCGCTTTAATTCCAGTCAACGTGACCACGCCCACTACCAACACCGACATGCAGGTTATCAGGCGCTTTAATTCCAGTGAATGTGACCACGCCCACTACCAACACCAACATGCAGGTTATCAGGCGCTTTAATTCCAGTCAACGTGACCACGCCCACTACCAACACCGACATGCAGATTATCAGGCGCTTTAATTCTAGTCAACGTGACCACGCCCACTACCGACACCAACATGCAGGTTATCAGGTGCTTTAATTCTAGCTAACGTGACCACGCCCACTACCAACACCAACATGCAGGTTATTAGGTGCTTTAATTCGAGTCAATGTGACCACGTCCACTACCGACATGCAGGTTATCAGGCGCTTTAATACCAGTGAACGTGACCACGCCCACTACCAACACCGACATGCAGGTTATCAGGCGCTTTAACTCACGAACATGCAGTTTATCAGTGCTTTAATTTTAGTATTTGATGGGAAAATAACAGTTTTGCTGTTATTTTGAACATTGTTCCCCAACAAGTCTAAGCTGCCTCAGACAGCCATTTTTTCCCCTTGTCTTTATAAAATTCAGAGTGGCTCATTACGTGCTGACCTCATGCTCTTCTCCGCGGCGAAATCTCCCTTGCGTGATTCTGACAGTCGTGACTTTGACTGACAGCCAGGCCGGCCGCGGCTCGCAGAGCCTCTCGTTTCCCCGCCCGGCAACCACTGGCATGGCAACGGCAGGTAGACTGGCGTGGAGCTTGCTAATGAGCCCTGTGGGTCTTGGGTTTGAGTAGACGACTCGTCGCTCTCGACCACCTTCCCCTTCAGCCACGTCTCCGAGTTCCGCGAGCGGCGGAGGACGTTTCTAATGAGGACGCCTGGCCCAGCCTGACTGAGCAGGTCACCGGATCAGATTAGCATTTTAATGGGGGGACGCGGGGGAGCGCGGCAGGCCGACCTCGCAGGTGACAGGCAGTGTTTGTAAATGATTAATTACGTCGAATGCATTAGGATTGCGACCTGTTGGACTGAAAGATATGATATATTGATAACATCGCGCAGCGCTGTACAGGTCTGTCAGAACAGGGGCCTTTGGCAATTAAAGAGGAATTAATGGGATTTTCTCAGGTTGACGTTGAAGAACAAAGAACACCGAGTAATTCTATTAAGAGGCGTCGTCCTGTAACAGGAAGGCGTAATATATGACGCCGTTAAACCCCATTGCAGCTCCTGTAGTGCGCGTTGCACCACGGGTTCCCGTTCCCCCAGAAATTCATATTCCCTTCATCTGCATGCTTGGCAGGCGGCGGCGGGGATGTTCTTACAACATATAATTACGCCCATTCGCCACTCCGCGCCGCCACACGTGTTGCCATACAAAAGGGTCCCTTTTAATTGATGGGGAAATTAACATGATCATCTCGCGAAATGGAGAACTGTAATCAACCAGTCACGGCGCTGAACGACGGACATTTAAGGGGACAGCTGTTAAGGAACACAACTGCCGGATCACGGCGTGGAAATGCACTCCAGACAGCGAGGGATGAAAGAGCTCATTAGTGCGCCACTAGACGAACGCGCATTTATTCCATACGGCCCGTTTATAGCGATGCGCGCTGCATCATGAATATTTCACCAAACTCATGAAGCAACCATGATTGACTTAGCTTCGTTGTTTACGTGTGTCTGACCGTCTCAGTCCGGTCCGTGGCATATCATGCATAAGGTTCATGATGAAAAGGACTTTCTATAATTTATTTAATCTCTGTGGAAAAGTTGCAGTGAAAACTGTCCTGATTCCCCCCCCCGCCAGTGTTAGATTATGCGTGAAATATATTAGCTATCACTTTCCACGGAAGTGAATACTTGCAGAAAACAGTTCCAGGATGCTTTCGTACGATATTGCATAATTTCCCTCTTGGTTCGGTTCCTTTCACGCAGGGAACGGTCCAATAGACTTCATGAACACCTGATCATGATGGGAGGGGTTAACTGATGTTTAGTGTGTGAAAGGTGCATTTAAGATTTGACACGTCACTGACGGTGCGCGGCAAAGGCGAGACGTTTTAACCGAACAGGCCCAAAATGCTTTATTATTTAAAGTGTGCACGACGGGAATGTAAAGTGGACGTTACTGGAGTATTCCTCAGCAAAGCACAAAATGTCATTTCAATAACGATGAGGTTATTACTGTTCAAGGAAACTATGCCACACATACTAGACCTTAATTTAGCAATGGAAGAGACATACGATTATATTTTCCTTTATTAATCGGACTTTTGGACTATATCCGCTTTTTCACCCAGATGCCATCATGTGTCTAATGATATGTACCAGCTAATGGGTAATGCAATTTGTTGCAGCTTTTATTTGAAAGTTGCAATTATTCTGTATTTTTTGGCATGTGAGTTTAAAAGAAACATTCCACAACCATAATACTGCCAGTTATAATTAGCATTACAGTTATTTTTAGGGTGAAATAGCCACCAGCCTCACTTTCTGCTTGGCGCGCGAGCCAATTAGTAGAAATAGATCCACGGCCAACGTGTCCTGCAGGTAGGAGGAAGGCCATTGCGCCTCACATCCAGAGACGATTAAAAGTGTGACGTGAAAGTGAAGTGATTGTCACATGTGATACACAGCAGCACAGCACACGGTGCACACAGTGAAATTTGTCCTCTGCATTTAACCATCACCCTGAGTGAGCAGTGGGCAGCCATGACAGGCGCCTGGGGAGCAGTGTGTGGGGACGGTGCTTTGCTCAGTGACACCTCAGTGGTACCTTGGCAGATCGGGATTCGAACCGGCAACCTTCTGAATACGGGGCCGCTTCCTTAACCGCTAGGCCACCACTGCCCCGCTAGGCCACCACTGCCCCTGACGTGGCGTAGTCACATCGGAAAGTGCATCCCCTCCTTCCGATACGTGTACATATGGAATTACCGCCCAGGGACGGCGCTTTCTTAATTTGCACTAATTACACTTTTGATTACTCACTCGGAGAGCGAGCCAGTGGGAGACGAGCGTGATTTATAGGGGTTTTACCAAAGAAGTGTCCCATGAACAAAGTCCTGGAAGCGAGCAGGAAGCAGTGTCCTGTGTCCCACGATCGGCTGGATCAGGAGATCCAAAATTCGGAGGTAAATGTATGCCTCTCTCCAACACCCAGAAGCGCGGGATCTGTTCCAGAGCGGCAGCTGATTAGAAATGACTGCCTAACGAGTAAAAGGTGGTATTTAAACGAGCCTCAGTGATGGAGCGACATAAATACAGACATCTGGGCCCTGTTCTCTCCATGCCCAGGGTGTGAGGCGGAGCACGTTCTGGATATCCGCTTGCATGGGGACGGGATAATAAGCTCAGACCGGAAGATAACAGGACATCTGCCAAACGCGCTCTGGTTGCTTCTCCAGATTGCTGTAATAGGACAGTGCATCGCTCACCGGGGACCAGGGACTGGAAGGAGCCAAATCATCTAATTAACTCTGGGTCTAATCTAACTGTCTGCAAGACAAAAGAAGGGAAACGCAGTGAGACTTTTGCACTACGCTTACTCCCCTCCTCACATATCTTTTGAGTAGCCTATACTTAAATGGAATAAGAGTGGACTCCATTTCTCACAGATTTATTCAAAGTGAAATTGGCGTGGTCATGTTCGCTGGAATTAAAGCGCCTGATAACCTGCATGTTGGTGTTGGTAGTGGGCGTGGTCACATTTATTTACAAGGCATGTTAGGAGTGTAGATTACTGGAAAACAGGGGCAAAATGGAGGAGATGGATGCTGTGCTAAACCTGGGCGTGTCACGCATTGACAGGAGGGGTTTAAATCATCCAGAATGAGGAAGTAGGGGGTGTAATTAAACGGCAACAAATAGGTCTGGGTGGATAGTTTGTTACCTGTGTGTGTGTTTCTATATATTGTGCCGGGAAAAGAGGTACACAGCATTTCGAAGAATAATTAATCCTGATAAATTGAGATCAATTAATTGCAAGCAAAACATGACTTTGCAAGATAGTTGCAGAAAACACATGTGAGTGTGCACCATGAACAGCACCATGAAAAGTGAGTTGTCAGGCCCCGAGCATGTGGTGGTTTCATTCACGGGCTTCGCCAGTAAATCACATGATCCCCTGGGCCGATAAGCAGCTACACGACACAACGCAGGTAGCGTGTCAGTCAAAAGCAGGCAGCTGTCACGTCGGCCCAGAGCTCCTCCACCTGCGACGCCAACCCGCGCTGATTGAATTAGTGCCGCTCTGCACCCGCCTTGTGAGGAGAACCGGTGGTGGGAGGCTCAGGCTCATTTAAATGGGCTTCCCGGTCGCCATGTGGCATCCTGCCTGTTCGCCGAAGCAGAAAATAACACCCCCTAAATAATGAAATAAGCTCATTTAATAAAAGATTCAGGCTTCTTGTGCCTTTTCCCACATTAAAATAAAAAAAAAGGGACCTGTGGAGGCAGCTGACACCGTCTTGGCAGAAGCTTCCAGCAGCATCCGCTGACAAGGAGCGGGTGAAATGAAAAAAAAAAAATGTAAAAAATGCCCTTCTCTCCCTCTCCTCTTTAAACTCTCCACATTTCAGCGGTAGTTCCGCGCCCATGCGCGGGTTCATTAAGAGCCGGGATCCCCCGGGGAGACAGAAACAGTCATTAACACTAAAACCTTATTACAGAAGCTCCGCTTTGTTGCCCTCGTTATTTCCGGACGCCTTTGTTTTGTGCACTTCAGTCTGAGGGGGGGGGGGGGGGGGGGGATGCTTTCGAGCCGACTCTGTCTCTGGCGTCCCACGCGTAATGTGATTTAACCAGCGACGACATAGGTGAGCGCCATGGCAACCGCCTGGGCTCCCTCGCCGGCTGTCCTTACGCGGAGCCATCAAATGGCCACGGATGGTCTGTGCGCTCGGCGGCGTCCCGGATCCGTGAGGAGTGTCTGGAGGTTGGCTGCAGCTCTACATATTGAACATGTATTATATACAATAGCGTATTTACATATAACCTGGATCTTTGCAATGTACCGTGCACGGTGGGGCCTGGTGAAGCCCCAGTAGGCTCCCACCCATGCAGGGTCACGTTCTTCCGTGGGGGATCGGTATTGTCTTAATACTCATATTACTCATAACGAAACAGCAAGCCACATTTTAAATACCTTTTACATTCATTTCATTTTAATTAACAACATTTTGAAGATAAGCTAATGCACCCCCTACAATTTGGCTTGAATTACGCAAGGCAAAAAAATATTGTGAAACAAACTTTGGGTGTCAGGGAGCATTCATGTATTCACATAGGCAAATAATTTAATGCGTTTAATTGGTTGAGTTACCAAAAAGTCTGGATTGTAAACAGGTTACAGATTATTAATTCTGTGGCACATCCCACACTCTGCAGAGGTTCCTTCGGGGCGAAAAATGAAATTTCACTTCTGTTTGGATTCTTTCATCTGTGTGTGTTCAGCCTTCCCAGACACCCCCTCACGGATGTTGCCAGGTGGGATTGTTTTCAGTGGGTGGTGCAGGTGTAGAGTGCTTGCTGCGTGTGCAGTTGTGATTGGGTGAATGAGGCCAGGGGGCGTGGCCATTTGATAAAAATGTTATAAATTCACAATGTGTATTCATTAGGGAATCCACTGAGATCGACCATTCTGCAAGTTTTGCATTTTAGAAAGCCCCCTATTTAATCTCTATGTAAATGAAATGTAATTAGTTGAAATAGGAAGCATTCAAAAACCAAGTAAAATGCAGAGTTCTTTCTTTAAAGATGGGCACAGGCTGCAATGAAACCTGCGGCCGGGTGGGCAGTGGTGATACTGAAACGCCCTCCCACACCCATTACACCCACCCCCCTGCAGCCACAGGCGGGGATATAAAGCAACGCGGCTCTTCAGCGCTGCTCACTGAGCAAACGAAGACGGCGCGCATCAAGCAGGAAAAACAGAGACGGCTTCAGACATAAAAAAGGAATGGAAATCGCATCCCTCCAAATGGAGGTCAGATATCCTGAGACTGCAGCACACTCGGCTGATTGGATTAGCCCTCCATTCAAGCAAGAGCACTTCTTGGCACACGAGTGCAATGCGAGCGAATGCAGAGCGGAGCGCCAGAGGAGGCGCGGCGACTGCATCAGACAGGCTGAGCAAAGGCACAAGGAGAGAAGAAGCGGTGATGTGGGGTCTGGACACAGAGGACCCTCTGTAAGCCCCCCACCTGCCCGCCCTGCACGTGGGGAGCCCCGGCAACCCCAACAGCGCGCCCGGTAGTCGGAACAGTGGCGCGTCTGTTATCCGCGCCCACACACCTGCAGTAATGGCCGCTTCTCCCAGAGCCACTTCTCAATATCAAACTTTAATTGGGCGATGGAAGCAAAGCCCTTTTCATCCCATGAATAGCTGCTCCCCGCAATAAATTAAACTGTCAATCAAAGCCTCATGCCCAACACTATCCCATTTCCCACCGCTGCTGATTAATGGGATGAAGTGCGTTTATCAACGTGCCATATGCAGAGCGGAATTAATTAAACAGCCGCATATCTGGCGTGTCGGGAAGCGACGCCCGTCCCTGTTAGCATGCTAATGTAAATATGACTCCGGCGCTGTGATGTTTGCTAAATATTTGGCCCCGGAAACCAAACACCAGCACCGCAGATGACAGGCCCCGGGGACGAATTCCGGCCCAGCCATTAATCAAGTGGTGCAGGAGAAACCGAGCCACCTCTCACCGTGACGCCAGGGACGGGAATGGAATCGTTTCATCCGGCTATGGCGGCCGCTGCTCTACACTGACAGCAGATTAACACAAGTGGTGTGTTTTGCCGTATGGACGCCCATACCCGTTAGGCCACAGCTGCCCCTATTTGTATGGACAGATGTACATTTTAGCCAGTCATGTGTTGCTTTTATGCTTAAAGTAGTCCATAAGACGGTGATCTAAAATTTATAGGCCTCACTTACGTATCACGAATTTCTAAAGGGCGAACCTTCATAAATTCCGAATGTGCAAAAGGGCTTTTTGCTCAATTTTGCATGTAGGTTTTTCTGAACCAAACTGAAATGTGACTAAACAGGATAAAGAGGCAACATTTACATAATAACTTTTTTCATGTTAAAAGAGTAAATTATTATTATTTAAAAAATCATATATCCAAGATTGAAGAAGATATTTGTCATGTGCATAGTTATTCCAGTACAACAAGCAGTGAAATGCATCCCATTCTGTAAAATTTATACCATTTTAACTGTTAGTAAAGTCAATGGCTTACCTAAAATGCATTTTATTGCTTTTTATGTTTATTTAAGGTTGATGATTTTACCTTTAAATATACAATTGCCTTTTTCAATTAAATTACTAAAACAAATGACCATCTGTGTTCACTTTCAGGAAGCACCCTCTAGTGGTGCTTCCGTATAACACTGAAAGGTCTGTGCAGGTTAAAGTGAGAGAAAACAAATACTTTAATTCCAAGCCTACACCCTTCACCTTTAAACAGCAACAAGAACAGAAAATATCACAAAGGTGCAGGGAAAGTTTTAAAAAACAATTCTGCGTCCACTCAGACCGGGTGAGTAAGAGTTTGAGTGAGATTCACTACCAGGCAGTGAATCTCAGTTTCTCCCGGAACGTATCCAGGATCGTCACGGTGAACGTGGGTTTAACAGGAGAAGCTCTGTCAGTGTTCTCTGGATTGGGCTCTTGAGGCCTTGCTCTGTGTTGGCCTGCCTGACGCCCCGAGGAGGAGGAGGGGAGTCGTTGTAGAATCCACGCCGCTAATGCAGAGACACTACCGTCATACGGGAACACGCGGTATGGAACCCGTAGAAATGAGGTCCATTTATTTTCCTCGGCAAGGGAACATACAACAGAGCATTACATGAGGGAAATTACTTCCGATTACAAACCGCCGTTTCTCAAATAAGTGCCCAAGCGCGTGCCTCATTATTGTCAGAATGAGGTTGGTGATCTCTGGTGATCTCTGCAGCACCAGCTATTACTTCTTAATCAATTTGCATGCAAAATGAACGGGGGGCATTTATTCATTCGGGGAGGGGTGGAGAAGTGTGCAGGTTTGTTTCTTTCCTTTCCTTCTTTCCGCAGCAGGCCGAGCCGTGCCTTCGCATTCATTTACGCTCGGCCACGGAATGTAGACGCCAGGAGAATTGCTTCACTTGGTGAGATCAGGAACAGGACACACAGGGAAATATCATGCGGAAAATGACAGAGAAAAACATCCATTGCGAAAGGTTAAAATATAATCATGTTTTGAATACATGGAATGCATGAATTTCTGTTCTGGGCTGTGTGTGTGTGTGTGTGTGTGTGTGTGTGTATGTGTGTGTGAGTGTGTGTGTGTGTGTGCCAGCCGGCCATTTTTGCCTGGCAGGAGCAGGAGTGATAGAGAGATGTCCAGGGGAGGATCAATAAAAGACGCCTTCAAATGATGAATCCATCTGCAGAATGCATTTAGAACCCCCCTGACATTAACAGTCTAGTGTTTTTAAGACTCCAGACCCACGAATCGAAACGTTCAGACGTAAAGTGTAAATGCATGAGGGCCACCATCTGGCGAGCGGGCGTGGCGGAAAGTGCACAGTCAGGTGTGCAGGTGGAGGAGGGCGCAAGAGTGTGCGTTTCCTCTCAGACGCAGCACGTCTACGTAGCACCCGGGGAACAATGAGCGGATTCCACCTCACTGTGCACCATCAGCAAAAGCTCAGATCTTCTCAGAACTCTCGTAGCCGTCGATGGTCGGGCCAGCAGTGATTGTCTGGGGTCTGGCAGACATGCAGAGGTCTTCAGAGATCTTCGAGTACAAGAACAAACTGGGGTGAGGACGGTACAGTGCTCACATTCTACATACGCCCCTGATTAATGATGAGGAGGAGGAGGAGATCCCTTTATTGCTGCTGCAATATACCATGTCAATAGTAACAAGTCCTACGGAAAAGCATGACCATATTATACCCAACACAAGGTGGACAGGTCAGGAAGATGGGGGATAAGACCAGAAAAGCAGGCAGGGTTACACGAGGAGAGAGGTGGAGACGAGCCTGGACTCCAACGGGGAGTATATTGTGCATCACGCGGCGGGGGGTACGAAGCAGGCGGAGGGGGGCGGGGGGTGCATATCAGTACGCGTGTATACGTGAGTGTGAATCCAAGTGTCCTTGGCTTGGGGAAGGAGTGGGAGAGTTAAGCTGCCCCAACCCTGACAGGGAGATAATGCAATAATGCAATTTCAACCAATTAACTAAGACAAAGTCAAGCAACAATATTCATTGGCTTCAGCTTACTTTGCATTTACAGAATTACCTTCATTCAAAATGTACGTCGCTCTGGATAAGGGCGTCTGCCAAATGCCTTAAATGTAAATGTAAATGTAAATCAGTTCTGGTGGACTGACCAGGAAGATCAGCATTCCAGAATTAATACTGGGTTCTAACTATAGAACCCCCTGTTTTTATAGAAATAACTCTTGTTTGTCGGTCCATGCCACGACCCTTAACACTGATCCTCTGATGCACACATTTCTCATGTTAATAACACAACTGAAGAGAGCAGCTCGTGGTTTTCGAGAATTGAATCTGCTGACAAGAGTCTCCCGGTGATCCAGCAGACTAATAACTGTCATACATGACAGTATAATACTAATAACTGCCATACATGACAGTATAATACTAATAACTGTCATACATGACCAGCACAATCTGAAGAATTTGACTTTCTTATGTAAAATTGTTCTGGTAAAATGCACGCATGCCCTCTAACATTTCCATATAAGTGTGTGGGTGCCCCACCCCTGAAACCTTATACCATGTTTAAAGTACGTATCAATATTGCCCATTACCCCCAGCCAGAAAGTGGCAGCAATTTTGCTGCCAGACTCCTGGAACTCTATCAAAATAACTTCTGGAGCAAAGTCGTAAGTCACGCCACCCGGATGGCTTATATAAACTGACCCCTCTGCGCTGTGATTGGCTGCTCCTGTCAAAAGCCCGTCTCAGCGGAGCGCTTTTTACGAGACAGACTCTGAGTCAATGTTTGATTTTATGACAGCCTCCCTTCAAATAAAACCGTAAGAAGCCCCGTTTGCTTTTTTTTGCAAAACGCTGCGCTGGAAATGGAGGCCTGCGAGCACCGCGGCCTTCCCCCTCGCTTGGACGTCAGTGGAACGGCGACAGATGCGTCGTGGCAGAGCTAATTTCACATGCTGACCACTGCCCGCTTTTCTGCAGAAATTGATTTTAGTTCCACTGCTGTAATTTTTTTATACTAGGACAAATGCTCTGTTTCACTAAACGTTGTGGGTAAAAATAGGTTATGGATGAAATAAAAAATGAAACGTGACTTTTCCAGCCTCACGGGCCCCTAGAGAGGCGAGCGAGATCCACCTTCACACACCTCAGCAGACGGCTCAGAAACGTCCGTACGTATCCGGATCTGTTCTGTTCTCTGTTGCTCAAGATTCTTCATACAGCGAAACGTATCCTGAAAAATGATGGAAACAAGTAGGTGAATATATTAGGGCTGTAAATCATTTCAAAACATGGCAGACACACCCACCCTCAAGCGTCGATGCATGTGACCAATTTATGGGGGGGTTAGAGAGGTCGTGACCCCCACAAACATCAGATCCACTTAATATATCCACCCCCCAATGTAATCACTTTATTTCGATTAATAAATAGATGAATTATCTGCCATTGATAACTTGTTGGTTTTCTTTTTTCGTGTCATTTGCAGGCAAAATAATAGCATGTTTAATCAGCTGGTTATGTTGCTCACCCCCCTGCCGAATACTTGGTATTTCCCAACTCCTCTTATTTTTTAGGTGATTAAACATTCTCCACATCATGGGCTTCCTGATCGTACTCGTGGATTTTTTACACAAAAATGCCGTCCTGGCATTTATGGTATTTTATTGTTAAAAAAATAAAAAAATTGAATGGCGCTGTTTTCGAAAACGCACTTCATAAGTTACGCCTTTGCATGTGACATACTGCAAACAAAGTCCAGCCGCATTAACAATATTCATTTATTTTTACATGTTAAATATTTAAAACGAACCTCAGCAATTAGAGCCCAGATAAATAATGAAATCCAGAAATAATATGTAAAAATATGAAGTATGTCACATGTATATTAAATAGTAAAAATTGAAATTGCCCTGCGTAACCTGCCCTTCCCCAGGCCCTTCCCACCTGACGTGGGGCGCCGTAATGAAGAAATATCATGGCGGCGGCAGCAGGTCCCGTGACAGCTCCGTCCCGCTATAAAAAGCTTAAAAGGAGACAAAGTGAAGGCGGGAGCGGCGGATTAAAAATAGTACGAGCCAGAGTGTGGACACGCGGCAGTTGTGTGCTGATGGAGACTCGAAAGGGATCAGAGGCCCTGGCAGAAATTCATTCCCGTCGGGCTCGGATCGCTGCTGGGGGGTCAGGGGACGCTTTGTGATACGACCAGTTTTGCTGATTACGGGTCAACACGCCTCATTTTTGCCCTCGCGCAGAAAACACCGATAGCGCACACGCGCCGAGAGGAGGAAATACTGCGAGACGCCCTTTGGTGTTGTGTTGCCATAACAACGCGGAGGATGAAGGGTGGTCAGCATCCGCGGGAAGAGGCTCTCCAGAAAACTGGGGGTACCGTCACCACTGATATCATTCAGAGAATAGAGCGCCACTTAAAGCGGCAACTGGATCTGACATCAAAAGGTGCTTCTCTTCAACCGAGACATAAAAAAAAAAACCTCACAGCGCGATCCTGCGGGTAACAAACAGAAAATTGCGGCCTAAAACACCCGAGTAAATACATGTTGTGGTGAATTCAGCTGGTTTCAGTCGGTCGCATGTAAACCACTGGCTCAGAGAAGAAACATTTCACGATCATGTGCATTTACATATCCAGAGCGTCTTACAATCAGCAGTTACAGGGACTGTCCCCCTGGAGACACTCAGGGTTAAGTGAGTGGGGTTCGAACCTGGGACTTAGGGGCAGAATAGAAAAGGGGCAGTGGTGGTCTAGCGGTTAAGGAAGCGGCCCCGTAATCAGAAGGTTGCCGGTTCGAATCCCGATCCGCCAAGGTGCCACTGAGCAAAGCACCGTCCCCACACACTGCTCCCCGGGCGCCTGTCAGGGTGATGGGATAAATGCAGAGGACAATTTTCACTGTGTGCACTGTGTGCTGTGCTGCTGTGTATCACACGTGACAATCCCTTCACTTTAGATGAGTGTGTTCCGGGATGCTCCGGGCCACGCAGACTCCGTTTCGCTTGAATCAGGGGACGTAATTGTTCTGACCATTGCATCCAAATCCAAGTGCTCGGACATTTTCACCGTCTGTTCCTGTCATGTGACAGTTTTTTGGCAGTGTCCCCAGTGACTGGCCACCCTGCTCGCCTGTAAATTCTCCCGGAAGCCATGGTGCAGTTCGACCTTTTTCTGAAGCCCTGCTGTTCAGGCAAATTTGAACACGTCGCATAAAGAGCCCTCCGTGACGTGTGATATTTGGACAATATTTTTATGCAAAATAAATGTTTGCACCAAGAACAGCTGCTACTGTGAACAGAGGGGCGCGGTATTCGCCTTAAAATAGGGAGAGATTTGGTGTCAAAATTAATGCAGGAATTAGTCATGTCCTCAGATAGAGAAACATATCAAAAGCAGGACCATGTCCCAAAAACTTCACACACGAGACACGCTTTTTCTATTTTCTATTCTGCAATTAAAGACCTGACTCTCACACCGGCAATAAGAATAGGTGGTAGTAGCCTAGTGGGTAACACACTCGCCAATGAACCTGAAGACCCAGGTTCAAACCCCACTTACTACCATCGTGTCCCTGAGCAGGACACTTAACCCTGAGTGTCTCCAGGGGGGGACTGTCCCTGTAACTACTGATTGTAAGTCGCTCTGGATAAGGCCGTCTTTATTCACAATAAATGATGAAACGTGGAAAGTCTCCCCATGCGAGGAGCCGCTCCGCCGGAGCCGCATCACATGCACTCGGCCGCAGAAATCCGACCCGCCGAACCGGAGGGCCGGAGCGTCAGGCCTCGTGCTCCGACAGGGGAGAAGGGAACCCGCTCCGCTCCCGCGTGGACCGTGCTTTTCACTCGTAATCAGCCTGCTTATGTTTTAATGAGTGGGCTGCAATGCCGGAGAGGATATGCGTCCGTTTAATCAATTTCCCTCCGCTTTCTCTCTCTATCTCTCCGTTTTTTGGGTTTTTTTTTTTTAAACCTAATTGCTTGATAACTTCAGCCGGCTTTGGTTTCAGGTAATTGGCAGGCTGCTCTGCATCAGGGCACACAAAGGCCTCCTCCGGCAGCGGGGTGACTCGAGCAGATTCCCGCTCATTACCTCGCTCCCGCCATTCACTGGCGCCCGCGACGCCAATCAGTTTCCCGGCGTCGCGGCGGGCTCAGAAGATACCGCGCTCCGTAATATGACACCTAATTATTCCCCCCGAATCTGCCAGTTGGTATTCCGGAAGCTTGGCGCACAACAAGGGGAGAAACGGGACGCCGTGGCGGCGGTGACGTGGCCGATCGAGGCTCGCCTGCAGCTAGTTGGCGGCGCAACAGGTGTGATGGAGAGAGAAGGTGGCGTTTAATGCCCCCCCGGCCTGTAAGGTCACACCGCCGTGCCCCCGCATTCGTCCGGTACCCGGGCGCAGAGGACGCCACGATCTCCGAGATCATGCGAGGCAGCGACCTTTACGTGGATGGTTAATAAGATAATCAGGTCGTACGTAGCGCTGCAGCCGCTCGGAAACTCGATTAAGCGTAATTAGCAGCCGAGCCCCTCCACATGCGCCGCCGGTTGCGAATTAACGCATTACATTTCTATTAGGGCGAACGCAGCTGCACATGTTCCTGCTGGCGTCGCTGCTGTTATGGGAAATATGGTTTATTTCATGTGAATATCGTGAGATATTTATAGTTGCAGATTCAATACTTCCAGAAGTGTGGGACACCGTCAAGGTTGAAGGCCTGAATACGTCGCTCCCACAAAACGCCTCTAAAAGCTCCGAGCCCAGAAATCGAGCTCAACAGGTCAACAGCGCAAACCCGGCTTATATCTACAATTCATAAGACGTCGGGAAACGTCAGCCTTAAATAATGAAAACCTACTCTACATTCAATCAAGGCTCACCTTCTCAAGGAGGAGACCACAGCCTTGCTTCTAAAGCCCCTTTAAAGGATACAGGATATGACTTTTTAATGGCTTCATGTTTTATGGAGGCTTTCATGAGATATAGATATATTCGTCTCCACCGGCCATCATTTATGCATGAAGCCCATCCCGTCCCTGCTTTCGATTGGTCACTGGGGCTTTAATTAGTCTTTGGTTAAACACAGAGTTGTTCCTGTGCTCAGGTGGACTTTGAATTATTAACTCTTTTGCTGCCCTCCTTGTATCCCTCTTAGGGAACACGAATGAATCATTAGCATGGCTTAACTGAGCAGCCCGCAAAGTCACAACTTTCTAACACCACATAACAACTTTATAATTCATCCTTTTGTTCGGTTCTTATTTATATGAGTCGGTTTTTATTACATTTTTTATGGTATAATAGGTTTGTATGGCCTTTGGCTAGAATTTCATTATCAGCAAAAATGGAAATAAATGTGTAGAAAAGTGGTAATGCTGCTTAATGGTTTGAAAAATGAGAATTTTTGAATTTTTCCATGAAGACTTTCAGTAGCAGAATTTTTAGAAGGTCTTGGGAAATGTCCGACATACGTTCTGCTGTATTTGTAGTTGTGAGCTTGGTGTAGAAACATGCTGCAATGATTTAAATCTCTCAGCGGGGTTTGGATTTAGCGTTTCCAGCTCGGCTGCATTTCCACTGCGGTGAAACAGGGCCATTCGTTTAAGTGCCCGGGGCTAATTTGCTGGTTTTACTCCACGGAGATAATTCCACTTGGGTTTGAACAAAAAGCACCAGTCAGAAATGCACACAGATACATTACTCTGTCTGGCCCAAATTAATGGGTCCACACCAGCACCTTACAAGATATTCAGACACCATTCAATGCTCCAATGTGGGTCTGAATGGACTTAGTGGTTAAGCGAAAAGCATTAGAATGGTTATATCATCTGCGTCTTCATTCATATGCTTGTCTTATTGGGAAAAACACTTATAATATAAAACAATAACTAAAAAAGCATCTAGCTGGTTTCATACAGGGTTTCTTACTTTATCTATTTTTGTGGCACGTGCCTAGAACTTGTCTTCCAGGGTTTAGTGCAGTTCTGTTTTAGTTCGGTTCAAAATTGCTCGAATGGCCTGGTGGTCCATTCTGGTGACCTGGGCCTGGACAGGGGTCAGCCACATTCAGGTTCAAGCTCAGTTATAAACGTCCAGGCTTATTGTGGGACATTTGCTATTATAAGTATGGCAGAAAGCAGCTAAATAAGTTTTTGGTGTTATGTGTGTATGTTTTCCCTCTAACAGAATTTTTCTCTCTTTCCCACCATGCATCTGGACCAAATGACGTACATCTGACAGGTAAGCAGCAAGTTTTTTTCTTTTTTTACCTTGAAATAATTCAGGATCACATAGAAATGAATGAGAAGAAATCCAGGCCTCGGCAGGAGAATGTAACTTTGAGAGTCTGAACACTGTTATCGTGGCCTTGACTCCTCTCTGAATGAAACGGCTGAAAGCGTGACCGGATTCGCTGTGTTATTCCAATGTGATTTTCTGTGTTTGCGTCAGGTTTAGAAAGTCATGATCGCTCTGCGCTGACGTTCTTAACACACTAAACATATAATAAAAAGTAGCTGTGAAAGAAGAACGTTCTTCTGGTGGTGAGATGGATACACACAGTGCCCACCTAACGGCAGAGATTATTTGAAATCTTCTGAAGCTCTTTGCTTGTGGAAATGGAGAGAAATGCATAAGAAATTGGAATAATAGATCCCACTGTATCCCAGCATGTTTGAAGACATCAAGGCAATTACTTCACTTCCCCTGGAGAAATCCCGCTTGTTTGAAGAGGACACTGCTTCTGCATTGTGGCATCATCTTGTATTTGTACTTCTTTTTTTCGGCACCAGATGGAAATGCATAAATTCAGCAAGCAGCACTGGTAAATAAGACAGAAAAAATGCATTCTCTGCAAAAAAACGAGACGCTATCAGCACAGCAGTGAATGCAATGAAAGTAACCATGCATATATCTGATTAATAAAACAGCGCCTTGCCTCCGACATTATTCAGCTCTGCAAGGGCCATGCAAGTTTATACATCTCAATAATGTGCAGTCATAAAGCGCAGTGCCGCAGGAATAGGCCATTATTTGTTCTGATGAGACTGCCGGACACCCAAATGTAAATAGGAAATGGTATCATGCCTGATTGGAGCTCCAGTCAGTCTCGGCTGCAGCCCTGCTCCAGGTTTGGGGGAGTTTGGCCATCCCGGCCGGTATAATTGCGAGCAACACAGCGAGATCGTCGCTACAAAACATGGCCGCGCAGCCCCACTCCCAGAGGAGATTTATCGGGGTCAGCCTCCCACGGTTCTTAGGATGATCAGCATCTTCGTCCTGGTTACAGTCGCCTTCAAGGTCAGCATGCAGATGGAAGGTGGATTAGAGTTGTAAATCTTGGCCCGGGCCAAGGTTGAGTTCAGGCTCAATTTCGATCGTTTTTGTCAGGTCAGGTTGGCATGGGTGGGGTCGCGCTCGTTCTGTAGTAACTATCCTTTCCATATGATTCAGGGCTTGTAAATTTATTTCAGTGATTAGTAAAAGTGTTTTGCATGTTGTAAAATTGTTTTATTAAATATAATTCTTTTAATGAAATGTTTTTAATGAATTTGTTTTGGCCACCGTCGTCAAGTGATGTGAAAATGGATGCTGAGGAGGTGAAACGGAGGCTTTTAAAAAGCTGCTCAGGTTGGGCTGGGTTGTTAGACCCGATTATAGGTCTAAGGTGGATGCCGTGTTTGTGTTCACGGCTCAATGGCAGGTGACAAGGCAGCGTCTTTGTGAGCCATTACATGCATGGGAATCTTTGAAATGATGACATGCAGTCTGAGGGAGTGGCCGTTTCAGGTTCCATTGGTAGTTGACAATGAGATGCGGCATGAAACATTTATGTGCTGTTATACCATCTTCAAACAGAACCTCTGCAGCAGCTGTAATGTGTCTCTGTGGTGCTGTTTTGATACGGACTAGAACAAGACCATGTTCTTCGTTGTTGTCTCTAACAGTTTTCGTACTTCTGTTCAACGATTTTTGGCCTCATTTCTCTAACCAGGGACCAGTGAGGAACAACCTGAGCCTAGCCATGACCTTGTGAAACAATAGAGGAAATATGGAAATGAATAAACATATGTTCTGCAGAACCTTTCCAAGAGTTCAGGGGCTTAGGCAGACTGATCTCATTCTTCAAAAGGATACGTACTGTGGTCTCGAACAAACCCTTCGCAGGCCTGGATTAGGTGCGGGAACATCCCAAGCTGTCGCCCGGGTCATTCCTCAGCCGAGATGCTTTCAACAAATCGTTAGTTACGTAGACATGGCCGCACGGAAAGTTAAAAAATGAGCTTAAGCTCCAACAGTGTGGTTTGGTTTAGAATCGAACTGAATTATGAATTCATTTTTAAGTGTTGTCTACATGGATAACTGTTATCTTGTACTTTGTCAATGTTGCACACGGTTATTTTACGTCAGGATGTAACGTTGTTTAAATGTCACATGTAGCGGCAGCTTCCGGGGAAACGCTGTTTCGTTGGCAATAAAGCTCAACTTGAAGACGCTTCCAGCTGACCCGGCCACGCTGCTCCAGGCTTTTACATCAATATTAGGTTTTGCCTTGATGAACTCAAACCGAATGCTGAAATGAATCTTTTTCTGTCATTGATTCAGTTCAAGAATCAAAGTGAATGCACCATAATTAATCGAGAAAAGTTACATTCGAATGACATGATTTAGTTTGTTTTCAATAAACCACCAGTGCAGTTTGTGATGAGATTAACATTTGACGGCGACTTCAGCCAAATGTGAAAAAATAAAATGATATTATATAATGGTACAGGACTGAATTGGGAATTGTAATCTATCCATTTGCCCCAACTTTGGGTTTAAGATGCAGCAACAAGAGCAACTTTTATGGCACCTTTTTCTAAGAGGATTGATTTGCGGCGAGAAAGTGAGAGTAGATGTGAAGTGATACAGTGGATATTGTATTCCTTTATGGTTCTGCTGGCGTTGATTAGTTCCCATCAACATAATCCCCCCATGGAGAGGCCTGGCTAACACTCCGAACGCATCGCATCTCATATCACTTCCCAATTAGCGGCAGACCGAATCCCTTCTGTTTTAGATTGGGGGCTGCATTCATCCAAAGAACTATTCTTCTTCTACTCTCCGTCCGATCCCATTTATTTGTGCTCTTGCATGTAATGTATGAGAAGCTTGTAGACCTGTGGACTCATTAATAGGAAAAGCTCTCAGGGTGACTTAAGGAGTTGACTAATTAAAAGAAAGAATGCTATGAATGCATACTGGCTTCTTTCTGAGTTAGCACCGCGCCCCCACAGTATTAGTTTTCTGCTGGTGATTGATGCTTTCATGCACTGAAGAACATCAGGCACCACCGGTAATGCTGAAAGTCTGCAGAGTCGAGCACAGCAGGTCCTCTCAGGAATATTGCCCCGCCCGTTCGAGAGAGCATTGTTAAATCACGCCGTGCTTGCAGGACGCGGCACGGGTGTGTTTTTCGCTGTTTTATCAGACATCTCTCTCGCGATGTGGCAACAGCTCAGTGGTGGCCTGTCAGATGAAACGAAACTCAAGGCATCCCTTGAGAGGCTAATTTGCCATATAAATAATAAAAAAAAACACACACACACACACAACAAAGATCTGCAGAGGATTTCTGGAGCGTGTTGCTCTATTTTTGTCGTCTTGCGCAGACAAGATTTTTATTTTGGGAGATTTCACACTCACACGCTGCAAATACACACACACTAACACCCACATCCACGAAAATGTAATAAGTGTTATATCGATCTAATAATATTTCTCCAAGTCAGGACAAGTAGTTTATAGATGTTGGCTTAATAACATGTACATTTTATCTCTTATGGTGAATTTGATTGTCCCCCAGCCGCCAGACGCATGCGGGGCAGGTTAACTGCGGCAAAATCAACTAAAAAGTTCCTGGGAACCCGTGGCTGAGCTCCGGTTTGATGCAGCAACCGGTCAGCCCGCCTCAGGCCACAACCCAGCGGCCCGCCTCACAAACTGGAACCCCCACACCAACCTGCCTGAGGGCAGCGCTGAAGGTCACTAGCCACCGGTGATCAGCGGAATTGAGTCTTTATCCCACAGATACATGGGAAAAAGCAGACCTCGGTGACACATTTACTACATGATGCAACCAAATGTAAAACTGTCACCTCAGAAAAAAAAAAAAAGTTCCTTTTTTTGCTCCAGTCAGTAAGACAAAGACATATTTCCCAGCAGCTATATAAAATGCGGCGTGCAGGGTTCAAGCAATGTCACACTCACAAGTCCCCCATCTGGACGCTTGTACTGAAGCGTGAATTATGAACGTGGGCGTGGCCACATTCGTGTACAAGGGGTATGAGGGGTGTCGAGCATTGAGGGGAATGGAGGGGAAACGGAGGAGATGGATGCCGCGTTACGCCTGGGCGTGTCACGTATTGACAGGAGGGGTTTAAATCATCCAGAATGAGGAAGTAGGATGTGTGAGAGCTGTCGATCACGCCTACAGGCTCCTCCCCTTTTATAAAAACATCATTAAGGTGCTAAAGCACTAGCAACCGGAAAAAAAAAAGACCAAAAAAAACATAAAGATGCTCTACCATGAGGGAAGTGGTACAATCAGTTGTAAATCTTAAGGTGGATCTTATCATGATGCATCTGCTGTGTAGGACTCTTTGTTTGATTAATGTCTCCTTGCGGCTTCTGCGCTCAGATGCTTAGCAACCATGCGGCTGGTGGACGGAATTCGTCCAACCAGCAGCAGCAGCAGCGCTGACATTTGCTGGTAACTACCGGTGCCTTTGGAGGATAGAAAGCACCGTGAGAGGATCGGGAAAAGATTCTAAATGGGTGGGTGGGGGGTGGAAAACACTTTATATGCAAAGGAGGGCTTTAAAAATGGCCTTAAAAGATCGGCCGTGTCAGTGGAAGAGATCTGCTGTTCACATTGTTCATTAATCTCTGCTGTCATTGCAGACGAGTTTTCGTCTCTTTCTTACGTTCATGCGCGTGTCTCTGCTTTAAAGCCTCCTCAACTGATTGACGATCAGCCAGATTTCAACACATATGATGGCAATATACGATGATAATTAAGATTACTGGAGAGGTGAAAATGTGTGGCCTTGATAAACCTACTTGAATGAAATGAATTAAAATGGTTTAAATGTAGTAAAAATGAGACGAGCATCACGCGAGTCGAGGCTTCAAGGAGAGGAGACGGGGTGAGTCTGGAGCCGGTGCTTCATTCGTCATCCAGCGCCTCTGTGGTTCCTGATTAAACGAGGGGAATTAATAACAGGTGTCTGGCGGGGGGGGGGGGGGGGGGGGGGGTCCTCCTCGCCGGGGACGGCCAATCTGCGGCTCGGCGAGACCTTGGCCTGTCGCGCTCGCCGCCCCTGTGATGCATCGCGTGCTTTATGCAGCTTCTGGGCCGCAGAGCGTGCCGCTGGCTTTCCCCATCAATCTGTCTTTGCGCGCAAAAACAAAACCCGTCTTTTTATGGCCGCGCCAGGACAGTGTCCCCGGCGTGACGTTTAAAAAGGTCCTGCGGTAAATATGATTAAACGCGTGAGGCGTGACTGGCACGTCCGGGAAGAGGAATCAATTTCGTTCGCCTCAACGGGAACTCGGCTCCATATTAAACCCCACAAATGAGCAAAGGACAACACAGCAGCGTCAGTCTCCGTCATGCGGGGGGACGATGTCTCTGGGCACCGTCCCCGCCCTGCAGGCATCTCTGATTGCCCCTAACGCGGTTACCCGTAATGGCGACCTGTCCTTTGAGAAGGCCGCTCCGGCCAAAATTATATTTGAAATCCATTAAAAAGTGCTACTCCGGATCGGCGAGACCTTTTCCGTGCGGCTGGAGTGGAGGCCGCGGGGTAATTGAATCTGAAGCCAGGGGGAGGAAATGGATCGGCCCGCGAGCTAATTCCTCGGCGCGAGGCGGAATACGGTTAGGGTCTGAGTAATGCCTCGTCGCCGGCTGATGGGAGCCGGCCCGAAGCGGCCGCTCGGTGGGGCCACACCGGCAGATTGCATGGAACGCATTACGGATAGAGTGACAGATAAATAGTAATTACCGAATTAGGGTCTATTTTTAGCGCGGCACGGCGGCGCAGCCTCGCCATGGAAGCCTGAGAGGATAATTACAGTCGCAGGAGAGACGCTGAGCCATCGGCGCAGTCACAGACGAGGCTGAAAGCTGCTATTATTAATAAGCCACTCATCACATGTAAATGATATGGCATTCGGAATACGCCGATAGTCCACCTATGACCTCAAAACACCACTAGCTATATATACGACCTACGTTTACAGTACAGTACAGTAATAAATCATATGGGGTCCTGGGCTGCGTCAGGGGCGCAATGGGTTCCAGATCCACCACGAGGGGAACCGGGTGGTCGGGTTCTGCGTTGGGTTCTGGTTCTGGTGGTTGGAGCGATCCAGTGCAGGGATCCGTCTCGGCGGGACCCGCCGGCGTCACTCCCTCTATTTAAAGGCATCCGTCACTCCGGCGCGCGGGCGACAGCTCGATACCTGATCAATCGCCGCACCAATTTACCAATTAGTCTCATTATTCTCTAGAAATAGACACGCCCCTCGCCGGGCCGGGACTCGGGCTCGTTCCGCTAACGGGAATAGAAGCTGCCGGCGGATAAAATGCGGCCTGGAAATGTTTGATCAACTCGGATGTAGATGAGAGGCCGTTTCATTTCGTACCGGAACCAACGTGTAATGCACTCTCGCTTCGCTGACAAATCGGCCGCCGTGAATGATGCCGTTTGGAGGCCGCTGCATTTCGGCGAATCGCCGCGCGGCGGAGGCCTGGGAGCCCATCAGGGCGGCGGCTTCCTCAGGTGACCGGAGTGCGGGAGTTAACATTTCAAGGCGCCCTCCATTATTCATGGTAAAAGGGAAAGACGCGTAATGAGCCGACCGCGGCTGCCTGCGCCGCTTAGCTCCTCCAGGCCGCGGCGTTCCGTGAAAATCGCTCCAACCGCTCTGGCTCTTTCCTTCCTTCACCCTTTTTGCCTCGTTATTCGCCGCTTTGGCCGTCTGTGGCGAGAAAAGGGACGTACACAGGCCGTTTGTTCCTGGCGAGGTCCTGCGCGGCCGTCGAGTTTCAGAGAAACGGCGACACCGCCATGATTCGCCATATTCCAGCATCGTGTGGTGGTTTTGGATGTATCTTTGTTAAACAGGGTTTGTGGAGTCCATTAAGAAGCTCGCGTGATCCGACGAGTCAGGGAACCTCCGAGAACTGCAAGCCCAGAGGCACTGAAGTCAGAATATGAAAATCGGTGCACATTTATTACACAATGCAATTGATAAAACAAGCTTATGATATTTATTGCATTTATTTTTAACCTTTGTATTGAATACTGCAGCATTCTCCATTCTACCAGACGCTGTATAGTCAACAAAAAAGGGGAAAAATAAAAAAGAACCACCGCCCGCCACCGGGGGCGCCAGACCAGTGCTCATTTCACCGCAGCGGTGATGCAGGATGCATGTTTTTGTCAGATGAAATTAGAGCATTTCCCTTTAGATCTATGTTCATCTAAAAGGTTTAAAGCGGTTTCTATTGTAGCATCCCATAATACATCTGACTGGAGGTCAATATCCATAAAAGGATTATCAGGCATATTTTACAGCATAAAAAGATGAACAGACTTTTTCAAGGGCAGAATTGAGTCTTACATTCATCTCCATTTGTGCAAGAAAAAAAAAATCCCCCTTCCCCTCAGAGGAAGTCCGGCACATTTCAGGATCCTCGCCTTTGGCTGGAGAAGGCGAAAGCTATTAAAGTTAATCCATTTCCAGCCGGGCGCGGATTATAATTCAGGCCCCGTTCTTACTGTACATCAGATCACGAAGTGCGCTGGAAAGGAGCGGAGGATGCTGGGAGGTCCGCTGGGACGCCTTCGCCTTTCCGAACTCGATATTAATATTCTTTTCCTGCTTATTCCGGGAATATGTGTATGTTGGAATATTCCCATGCAGCCTGCGCTGTTGCTTGTGGAAATGCACCGAGGGTTTGCCTTGCGATGACTAAGCGGAACGTCCAGCATGACCGAGGCAGCGGAGAAATTGATCGCGATTGACATCAAACTCATTATACAAGCCGGCATTGTCCTCTGGTGGGTTTATCAGCCCTTTTTATTGAGTTTAAGGGTCAGGAGGCAAGAAAACAGCGGGCAGCTGGTAATTCAGTCTGGAGTAACCGAGGACGACGGCCTGGGAAAACATGCATCTTTTCCAGCGACAGCGCAGTAAATCTGCATCTATCGGCCCCAAAAAAACAAACTCGCTCTGATTGTAATTGATTTTTCCCTCCCGCGCACGGACTGATTAATTCTCCCGGGCAGGGAAACTGTAACTCGAAGGTTCTGAGGAGACAGAGGGACCGGAGTGGGACCTCAGAATCCTGCTCTGGCAACCTTGGCTCTCATTCAGAGAAGCTCCAACTTCGGTCTCGGCCCTGCAAAATGATTAAAGGTGCTGAATTTTGTCTAGTCATTTGCAACAACGTGATCCTTTTATGTCATCTTGAAGTGAAGTGAAGTGATTGTCACATGTGATACACAGCAGCACAGCACACGGTGCACACTGTGAAATTTGGCCTCTGCATTTAACCATCACCCTGAGTGAGCAGTGGGCAGCCATGACCGGCGCCCGGGGAGCAGTGTGTGGGGACGGTGCTTTGCTCAGTGACACCTCAGTGGTACCTTGGCGGGTCGGGATTCGAACCGACAACCTTCTGATTACGGCGCCGCTTCCTTAACCGCTAGGCCACCACTGCCCCATCTTTTATGAAGCTTTTCAATTACGATATACAATTCTTACCTTAGCCAGGAAAAACACCCAAGTTGAAATGATTATTAATTTAATGCTTTACACAGGCTTCTACACATAAAATAAACTATTAAAATATTGTTTAATAGTTTATGCTTATTTCAAAGATTATGTATTTTGAGCTGACACACCTACAGGGAAAAGGAAAATGAAGCCATGTGGAGGTGTGAGCTGGCCACTGAAATATAAAGGTCACCAGAAGGTCGTACCTTCCTGCTTTACCCAGATGCACCAAGGCGGGGCTCTTGTAGGATCGGTGTCCACTAGGCACCAGATGTCAGTCCGGCGCACGCCGCCGCAGCTCCGATCGGGCCGCTCTGGCCATCTGCTTCGTGCACAGTCGTCAATATTTATCCTTCGGGACACACCCTGCCAAGCGGCTCCCGGGTAAAAAAGCGCGTATCCCCGGAAACCCGAGTCGGGCGAGAGCTCATCAAGTTGCATCTAAATCGGTCCCCGACTCTGGCGCAATGAGTCAGCGCTGATTCACGGGCAAAATGTCCGTCCCCGTCTGCATCGTTACAGAACCTGAGCGGTTCTACCTCACTAATGACCGTCTGTGTCCCTGCTTCTACGTCTCTGGACGAGATGCTGGATGAATTCGCCTGCGCTTGCCGGTTACGGAACTCTTTGCCCGTCTTCGCACAACCCCGTGGAGGTGAAAATTGCCTTCTGTGCCGTCGCTGTTATTCAGATGCGATTTCTCCCACGACTTACAAGAGACACTTTAATGGCACATCAGTCGAGTTTACGTTACAGCAAAGATGCGTTTATTGCTGTAGGTCATTCCCACTGATCTCTGCATCTACATGTTGTTTTCACCCCCACATTGAGGGAAGTGAGTGAAAGTGAAGTGATTGTCACATGTGATACACAGCAGCACAGCACACGGTGCACACAGTGAAATGTGTCCTCTGCATTTAACCATCACCCTTGAAGAGACGTGGGCAGCCATGACAGGCGCCCGGGGAGCAGTGTGTGGGGACGGTGCTTTGCTCAGTGGCACCTCAGTGGTACCTTGGCAGATCGGGATTCGAACCGGCAACCTTCTGATTTAAAATGAGAACGTTTTGAGCTTGATTGAAACCCCGCAGCCCCGCCTCTCCACTGCGCCCTGCACCCTGGGCCGGTTCTGCTGGTGATGCACCTCGGCCTGCCGGCGACAGCTCCTGAGGAGCGCGGGAAGCCTCGCTTCAGACGGGCGTGCCGCTGCACGTGGATGCATATTCATACTCCGGCGCCGAGCTTGGCTCTCATCTCGGCAGCATGAAAGTGACTTTCTGCTCTCTGTGAACATTCCTGGTGCGCAGCGGGGGTTTTAAACAGCTGTAATGGCAGCAAAAAGCACCTCCCAAAAATGGGAAAAAGACAGAAAGAAAGTTCCATCTAAAGGTTTAAATTGCTGCCGCAGCAAAATCCGTGTCTTTGATCAAACTCTGAAGCACGTTTTTTACTAATGACCACCGTCTAATTAAGTTCCACCGTAAAAGTTAGTTGAAGAGATAAAAGGGAAGGTGGACCATGGAAGCGTTGTAGAAGCAGGAATATGACGTTTATGGCATCTGATATCATGTTAAAATATGAACACCACGGGCCAGGATCAGGAACCCTTCAGAAGAACCACTGTGATGTAGGATTGTAATCAGGAGGCCTGAGAATTGCAAATCAAACTAACATTTCAGTAAAAAATTCCCATTTAAAAACACAAATTTACAAAATGCGAAACACTTTTACCATCACGAAACAATTTCACAAGCAGCGAATCGTACAGAAAGGATAGGTAATAGTAATTTACCATGTAAACTCGACTCGACGGGTCAGGCTTGGGCCAAGATTTACAGCTTTATTGTGATGTATGTCAGTCAGAGAAAACGCTAATACGTGTTAAGAAACCCGTATGTGTTTTATTTATTTATTTCCCACTCGGTGTAAAACCAGTCTCGGTGTAAACCAGTCAGTGCGCAACCCTCCACCAGTACAGATCTACTCTCTACTTAAACGATGGGTAAAGGAAGAAGATTCTGCAGAAGAGACAATGATCTCGCAGCTCGACCAGAATTGTTCTGTGATGGTGTCTGTTTTAGAGTGGGGGTCTCTGCATGTTTCTTTCAGGTCTTGTGAAAATCACATTTACCAAATTAATTGCCATTACCACAGACATTTTTGTTCTGCCTTTACTTTAAAACAAGGTGCACATTTAAAAGGTTTTTATCATTTAATGCAAAGGCCTGGAAGCACCCAACACAAAGCAGAACCTCTACAAAGTAGAGTAGAGGTATGCTTATACCATACATCTGCTATAACTAAAATCATTCATTCGTTTGTTAATAAAAATCAGAGTAATAAGTTCTCAGGCTGAAGACTTTCAGAGGTAAACACAAACAGGGTCATAAGCAGGACGATACAAGGCACAGCTGACCACGGTCAAGGTCAAAGGGTCATGGGGCAGGAGCACCAGCCCAACAGGGTGTGGCCAGACTGAATACAGGCATCTGGTCTGCAGATCGGAATCAACATGCAACCAAATAAATTATACGAAACATTAATATCAAGAAAATAATGCTAAATGATGATGTTTCTTTATACATTACAGTCCCCAATAAGGCATTTCCTTTTACTCGGGCTGATGCAATAAGCTGAAGGGAATTAAACCGAACTGGTTACAGTCTGGAGCCCCCAATTAAAAACTGCGCTAACGGGGTTTTCTGCCAGCGTGGCTGATTGTTTGTGATGAGCGAGCATTTCTGCCGTTTCGCTGCGACAGGGGAGGGCCGAGAGAAACAGATGTTGTTTACAGGGGCTCTGTTGGTAAAGGCTCTCTCTTCAGTTTGAGATGAAGATCATCCATTATCGCCCGTCCTCTGACTCCCCTGACTGCGTCCTCCGTGCCCACCATCAGGAAGTAGAAGGTGACTCGGGAGGAGATATGAAATATTTCACACGTGCTTTTTGTCTAGTGGTCGCCAGAAAGGGGGAATCTCTGCGCTGTTCGCCTCCACGGTCCCACTAAGGACAAAAAGATGTGTGACGAGTGGCTCTGCGATCAATCCACGACAGGAACTTCCCAGCACTCCTCTCGCAAAGGCCGCATGAATCACGGCGTGCAGAACGTGCCCCAATTAGCCCTTCACCATTCATCATCTACATATCATAACCAACATTCGGTCTCTGCAACAATATTGCATGAATTATCCAATTGGTGGGAAATCATCCGGACAGTGCACAAGAAATCCTTCTCGTAACAAGCTGTGCACTCGGCAGACTTGAAAAAGGAGCCAGAAGGGTTTACAGATTCGCAGCCTCCCTCTTTTATCTTTTTCTCTTTATTTATGTTGAAGCCTCAGTTTATTACAACGTGTCCACCACAAGGGGGCAACACAAAATCTACAGGCCGTATTGTCTGCTGTGCACCATGGACTTCCCTCGTCACATTTTGAGTTAAGAGGATCGTGAACACTCCTCTCACGGTATTGCATTTTTGGCTTTTCCACTCCGCGACTCTACTGCTCCGTCTTATAATCGATAAGCACTTTTTTTTTATTCCTAAACGATTTTATTTATATAGAAAAATTAGCTGATACGTAATAACAGCTTTCGTCCATCGTAAGTCTCCTGAACACTGTTAACACGGTTTCAAAATACACTGGCATCTTCGGAGGAACCAGATTTTCACACGAACAAGCGTGAAAAGGTAAAAAAAAAAAGGAATAAAAACTCAACACTGATGCCACAGCACAAACAGACGCAGTGTTGGGTTGTTAAATGAATTAGTACGGACGCTTGAAGGGTTTGGATTTATTATTTTTTTGCCATAACTTGCCCTGTTCTCTCGTTCTCAGAGAACGTCCACCGCACCAAAAAACAATTTCTCCGAAAAACAAAAAAAAAGAGGCGACGCACCTTGATCAAAGCGGCAAGCTCCTCCGCCGCTCCACCCTAATTGTTCCATCAGCGGCCCGTCGGGGGTCCTACAGCCCAGAAGCTGCTGGGGGGGTTGTTGTGAACAATCGGCAGCGTTCAGCTGAGGAAAACAAGGTGTGTGTGTGTGTGTCTGTACTAAATTAGTTTAAGGTCAAGACCACTGCAGGGCCTTGAGAGAACAGCCTGCGAGCGAACGGGGGGCTTTATCCAGCGTGGTTTTAGAAAATCGATATTGTGCACGTTGGAGGGGGAGGCCGGCTGGGATATTTTTACCTGGAAAACGACACCGGAGCGCTGCACCCTCACCATCCCTGTGGGGAATGGGGGTCTTTATTTCCCACGGACACACGGCGAGTTCCCATGAGTGACCGGCTCTGATCGGCTGCGCGGCGAATGAGTTTTTCACGCGCTCGGCGAGGCCAATCCCAAACTGTGATATTACCATCATGCGGTGCGGAAGACTGCATAATCAATTAGGCACGCAGCAAATTGCATGGTGATTTTCCGAGAAACTCCGGCCTGGCGTTGAGCATCAGATGGGCCCTGACCCACACCATTTCCTTGCTCTATATACAGTACAAGCCAAAAGTTAGGACACCTTCTCATTCAGTATGTTTTCTTTATCTTCATGACCATTTACGTTGGTAGATTCTCACTGAAGGCATCAAAACTATGAATGAACATGTGGAGTTCTGTACTTAACAAAAAAAGGTGAAATAAGTTAAAACATGTTTTATATTCTAGTTTCTTTGCTCTGATTACTGTTTTGTACACTCTTGGCATTCTCTCGATGAGCTTCAAGAGGTCGTCACCTGAAATGCTTCTCCAACAGTCTTGAAGGAGTTCCCAGAGGTGTTTAGCACTTGTTGGGGTCCAGCTCACCCCAAACCATCTGGATTGGGTTCAGGTCCGGTGACTGTGGAGGCCAGGTCTCCACTTTTTGTTAAGTACAGAACTCCACATGTGTTCATTCATAGTTTTGATGCCTTCAGTGAGAATCTACCAACGTAAATGGGCCCTATATAAACGCTTGTGGCATTGGAAATACAGGCAAATGCTAAGGTTATCCATCCAGGTGGTGCCACAAATGGAGAAAAGTTGGTATTAATGTGTCTTGCTATGAAAAGGTCAAGTACACATGAATTTACCTGCAAAGCCTATTAAGTAATAGTAGTAATAATAATTATATTCCACATCGGCAAGCCGACAGGGCCTATAATCGGCAGGTTCACGACGCCGTGCTTGTTGCAAGAAAAAAAAGTGTAAAAAATGACATTCAAGCCTCCACAACGCTGTTTTTTTTTAACGCTGCTTAGTTGTAAAATGCCCTTCGGTGTTCGTGTGCAAGCACCGTAAAAAGTGGTGTTGAGGGCGTATCCAGAACGGCGTTTTTTTATCGCCGCTTGCACCCTGTGTCACGCCGTTCTCGTGGCGCCGCCTAAAACCTTGCTTAGGGCTCCCAGTTTGTAGAATATTTTTTATCTTGGCCGGTATTAAAAGGGTGACCACAGACGTGGTTAATTGGTCAGAATTGCGCCCGAAACCCCAACGACTGGTGAAGAGTTTCTTTTTGTGTGTTCCCACCGCGGTGCTGCAGCCGCCGGCAGGGAGAGAGTCGCCCAGACGTTTATTTCAACAGATTAATTCCTTCATGCTGTATTATTCATCAGACTCTCCTCCAAGCCGACTCAGTCTTGCTTATAATATTGCTTGTCGGTCCCTTCAATTGACTGGAGCACGACTAAATTGTCATGAATAATACAGCGGGCGGGTAAATAAAACGGCAGGCCGCGGCGTTCGGCGTTGGGCGCACCGCGTTGCCATGCCCCGTCCCCGTCCCTCGCAGGTGGAGGAGAGCAGACGGGCTGCGCGTTATTTAACTCCTCGGGACCGGGCCCGCGTCCAGCGCGGACGAGAACAGAAGGCGCGGCGCAGCATGGTGGAGCGGGTGCAGGGGCGCGGTGGACTGGCAGCAGCCGCCATCACCATCGTCGGACGTCACCACTGCCGTCACAATAATGTCACAGTTTTATAATTAACGTCTAACGTGTGTGATCATGTGACATGATTATGACTCCATAGTCAGGTAGGAGGCTGTTTATATAGGGTGCTAGTAGCTTAGCGGGTACCACACTCGCCTGTGAACCAGAAGACCCGGGTTCGAACCCCACTTACTACCATCGTGTCCCTGAGCAAGACACTTAACCCTGAGTGTCCCATGGGGGGGGACTGTCCCTGTAACTCCTGATTGAAAGTCACCCTGGATAAGGGCGTCTGGTAAATGCTGTAAATGTACAAGCACAAGAGGGACCATCTACAAACTGCAAGCTGATCTTACGCAGGTTTTTTTTTGTCTTTAAGGAGTAAAATGGAAGCATGTGACCATGGTGGTGTCCACCCAATTAAAATATACAATACATTTATTTTCCTCAAAAGCCAGCTCTGGGTGCAGGCCTGCTTCGGTTTGATGTAGGGCCCTCCAGGTCTCTTGAAGCGTCTCTGGTTAAGTGTCTACAAGATGGACGGGATATCTGGGACATAATGTTGTCAATAAGGTGCCACTTAAACGTATTGATATTCCAGGCGGATATGGAATACAGGTCGTGGATGGAATGGGATTAAAAACAAGCGGCGGGCTCCTGACTCAACACTCACCTTGTCGCTCCGCACCCCGGCTCAAGGGCGCTGGAGGTGTGACAAGCTGACAGAGTAATGAGTAGCAGTGACAGCCCCATCCCGGCCGCCACCTTGTCCTCTTCAGACGCCGAAGCCTCGCCAGAAAGGGTCACCCAGGTGCCAGATTGACAGATGCCACGGATCCGTGCGTTTCCCCCCGCGGCCACGCCCACCTGCCCCTGATGTGATAAGTAACAGCGGCAGTGGTGGGTGGTCAGGATGAGGGCCACATGTCTACACCAATATGCACATTTTCATTCTGAAAATATACAACTTCATATTATCCAGAATACAAATTAATTTATTGAAACATAACACAACATAGAACTAAAACTGGGAATAGAAAATTGACTCTAGATTCATTTACAAACAGTCAGGAATAAAATGGTCAAGTTAAAATTCCAACGCGTGCATTTTTACACTTTTTAATAAAGACACTTTCTGACGAACTGTCACTTGCAGGACGGAATTTGCATTAAAAATAATATATTGGGAAAGCAGGTACAATGATTTAAAAAAAAAAAAAAACTGTGACACCTTGCTCATTAAAAATCTCACCCCATAATCATTTTCATGTAATAATTTTTTAATAAAATTATTACATGAGTGAGCTCAACCCTCTAAACCGCATCACGAGGCTTTGGCCACGTTATTTAGGCGAATAGCGCTTTCAACACGTTTTCTCGAAGGACAGCTCCTGTGGGGAAGTGCGGCTTCATTACGCCGCCTCGGGAATGAACTCTGGACGATGACGAAGTGAGGAGGGTGTTTCATTAACAGCGCTGTGCAATCGACGCGATCCCAGTAGAATTCTCTCCAGCCACCGCTGCCAGAAGCAAAGTAGCAGCAAACCACATATACACACCCTTCATGCTCCCTGTTACCTGCTCCCTGCTGACAACATACACACGTTCATCTGCCACCCACCATTACTCCGCCCACTCATGGGTTGCAGTGTTGCCCCTCTATTAATGGACTGGCTGCTGTGGCGCAATGCTGGATCTACCCGGACGCAGCGGGCTGCTTCACTGGCCGCCTTATTGGCCCCACGGTGTCGGGAGCAGCATTTACTGGTCCACGGTGTAATCTAATGAGACTGGGGGGACTAACACGCCCTGAATGATAATGTTGCTGCCTAATGAAGCTCAGAGATCAGCCCAATAATATGGCAGGCACCGTATAAGAGGGGCGTGTTCACTAGTCAATAGTGTTGTCAGGTTCCCCATCAGAATGGCGGAATTAAAGCGCCTGATAACCTGCATGTTGGTGTTGGTAGTGGGCGTGGTCACATTGACTGGAATTAAAGGGCCTGATAACCTGCATGTTGATGTTGGTAGTGGGCGTGGTCACGATGACTGGAATTAAAGTGCCTGACAACCTGCATGTTGGTGTCGGTAGTGGGCGTGGTCACGTTTGCTTGAATTAAAGCGCCTGATAACCTGCATGTCGGTGTTGGTAGTGGGCGTGGTCACGTTCCCTGGAATTAAAGCGTCTGATAACCTGCATGTTGGTAGTGGGCGTGGTCATGTTGACTGGAATTAAAGTGCCTGATAACCTGCATGTTGATGTTGGTAGTGGGCGTGGTCACGATGACTGGAATTAAAGTGCCTGACAAGCTGCATGTTGGTGTTGGTAGTGGGCGTGGTCACGTTCACTGGAATTAAAGCGCCTGATAACCAGCATGTTGGTGTCGGTAGTGGGCATGGTCACATTGACTGGAATTAAAGCGCCTGATAACCTGCATGTTGGTGTCGGTAGTGGGCGTGGTCACGTTTGCTTGAATTAAAGTGCCTGATAACCTGCATGTTGGTGTTGGTAGTGGGTGTGGTCACATTGACTTAAAGCGCCTGATAACCAGCATGTTGGTGTTGGTAGTGGGTGTGGTCACATTGACTGGAATTAAAGGGCCTGATAACCTGCATGTTGGTGTTGGTAGTGGGTGTGGTCACATTGACTTAAAGCGCCTGATAACCAGCATGTTGGTGTTGGTATTGGGCGTGGTCACATTGACTGGAATTAAAGGGCCTGATAACCTGCATGTTGGTGTTGGTAGTGGGCGTGGTCACATTGACTGGAATTAAAGTGCCTGATAACCTGCATGTTGGTGTTGGTAGTGGGCGTGGTCACGTTCACTGGTATTAAAGCGCCTGATAACCTGCATGTTGGTAGTGGGCGTGGTCACGTTGACTGGAATTAAAGCGCCTGATAACCTGCATGTTGGTGTTGGTAGTGGGCGTGGTCACGTTCACTGGTATTAAAGCGCCTGATAACCTGCATGTTGGTAGTGGGCGTGGTCACGTTGACTGGAATTAAAGCGCCTGATAACCTGCATGTTTGTGTTGGTAGTGGGCGTGGTCACGTTGACTGGAATTAAAGCGCCTGATAACCTGCATGTTGGTGTCGGTAGTGGGCGTGGTCACGTTCACTGGTATTAAAGCGCCTGATAACCTGCATGTTGGTGTTGGTAGTGGGCGTGGTCACGTTGACTGGAATTAAAGCACCTGATAACCTGCATGTTGGTGTTGGTAGTGGGCGTGGTCACGTTGACTGGAATTAAAGCACCTGATAACCTGCATGTTGGTGTTGGTAGTGGGTGTGGTCACGTTGACTGGAATTAAAGCGCCTGATATCCTGCATATTGGTATCCGTAGTGGGCGTGGTCACGTTCACTGGAATTAAAGTGTATGAGTATAGAGAATGGAGGGAAACAGAGGAGAAAAAACGCTGCACTACAACTACGCGGGTGCCGTATTGAGAGATGGGGGTTAAATTGTCTCGAATCATGATGTGAGAGCTGCCAATCATGCATTCAGGCTCCTCCCCTTTTTAAACATTGTTTATAAAAACATTTCATCTTCTGGGGGCAAGAAATAATTGCACACCAACTTCCACACTCTTAAAAATCTTTCTGCATGTTGAAGATGTGCTGTAGGCATTTCTTGTGATGCCGTCCAGATAAGAGCAAGAACGTCTCCTTCTCTATAAGGGAGAAGGTTGGGAGCTGCAGTATATTAAACAGGAGGCGGGACGAAGCTGCCAGGACTCCATTGTTCTCCAGAGACGTGCTGCCATCTCCGCCCGTGTCCCTACTGAGCCGTTTAAATGATGTCAAAAGGATGAATGCGGGTCTCGTCCGCCGCGATAATGACCCTGACTCCGCACCTTGGCACATAGTCCCCAGTGCTGGAGTATGACATGGGACAACTAATTCAGTCTAGTCCTGTTCGCGCAATGTCCTAAACCTTGTGTGCAGAGGGTTTCAATGAAAAATTATACATCATTTTTCATAATACACACAGCACTTAACTAAACATGTTATTTGTCACCATTACAACCAGCGTTTTGTTAATCAGAGCGCTATATATAAATTTTATTACTTAAAAATCTATCTAAAAAAAGTTTTTTTTACACAACATGACATTATTGATAATCAAGACATTTAATGCAGCAATGGCGACTTGGGATCCATGGCCATTGTAAAAAAAAAAAACAATAATAATTTAAATTTGGGTGGCAGTAGCCTAGTGGGTAACACACTCGCCTACGAACCAGAAGACCCGGGTTCGAATCCCACTTACTACCATTGTGTCCCTGAGCAAGACACTTAACCCTGAGTGTCTCCAGGGGGGACTGTCCCTGTAACTACTGATTGTAAGTCGCTCTGGATAAGGGCGTCTGGTAAATGCTGTAAATGTAAATTTATTGCTTACTGTTAATATGACCTAGTACCCTCAAAAATGTGTAACAAGTCGCTTGCTGATTGTAAATCCCGGTGTAGCAGCTGCACGTGCCACACGACGCCTTTATAAACCAGACAAGAGCGTAATATCAGGCAGATGTGTGTTTTCCAGACGTCACAATTCAAAGTCTTGAAGGACAATCTGCACCTGAGGCGTTGAAGGTGTGTGTGTGTGTGTGTGTCTGTGTTGGTTCAGCCCGCCTGCCCCGGCTGCTTTAATATTGATGCGGTGTGGCTGAGGGCCTGTCACACCGCATTGAGATAAACACAGACTCCCGCTCAGACACCCTTGGGGGCTATCTGCCATCTCCCGGCCCTGCCGAGATGAGACGCCTGGTCGCCGGGCCCGCTGCAGCGCCACCTTGGTTTTTCCACCGCCTCGCGTCCACACGCTCCTCAGGGACCATAGCAACAAGTCTCGACAAAGAGCAGGGATCGGCAGGCCTCGGTGCATTTCCTGGTATCCAGGGGTAACATACGGCTAAACAACCTAAAAATAATCTCTTCCCCCATGAAGAGCGCGTACTTTCCAATCGATCTGCATTAAACCGTCCTGCTCGTACGTCTCATTATCGGCATATTAAAGTAGACACCGTACAGCCGCAGAGCACGCGGTGCGGATTTTAATAACAATAACCGGACAGTTTTAATAAACTTTTATTCGTCGCGGCCCCTGAAGGTTCCATTCAATCAAAGAATTATTTATTGCTTTTCCTCCGCTCTGCTTTATGAGTGTTTCGCCGTGCCAGAAGAACCCGGCGGTGGCCTAGCGGTTAAGGAAACGGCCCCGTAATCAGAGGGTTGCCGGTTCGAATCCCGATTCGCCAAGGTGCCACTGAGCAAAGCACCGCCCCCGCGCACTGCTCCCCGGCCGCCGGTCATGGTTCCCACTGCTCACTCAGGGTGATGGTTAAATGCAGAGGACAAATCTCACTGTGTGCACCGTGTGCTGTGCTGCTGTGTATCAGAGGTGACAATCACTTCACTTTCTTGGCCACGGGAGCCACAGGCGGCGCTGTCCCCACCGACGGGAGGCCTCTCGGGCCCTTTTCACCTCGGCTAATACGGGTAATTTTCTCCCCGGGGGAGGCGGTGTCATCCATCTCCTGCTAACCGGGCAGAGGCGATTTATTGCACCGCGCGGCGAGGCGCGGCACCTACACGCGCGACCAATGCGGCGCCCAAATAAGATGGAGCGATCAGATTAGGCCCCGGTGTCAAATGAATTGCGCGCCGCGGCGGCGACGTGCCGTTATAAAACAATCTCTTCCTTTATCAGATCGGCCCGAGTCTCGGCGTGACGGGGAATAAACGAGTCCGACCGGCGGAAAGCTCCGGAACTCGCGCCTTCGTGCGGCCTGGGCCTGTCGCGCTTCCATGGCCATTTCACGGCGTCGGCTTTTTAAAATGGAACCCAGCGCACGCTGGGAACTCCGCGATGCGCCGATACATACATACGCCGAGATGTTTGCTCCACTCGGCAACTCCATCTCATAATGGCAAATGATTTTAACCAAAGCTTTTAATTTCACGCCTTTTCAAGTGCGTTTTTCTCCGTCTGCGCAGCGCGTATTTCCGCTTGTCTGTGAAATTCATATCCTCGTATGAAATGTCTCATTTTCCGCATGGCAGCCATGTTGCCTCCGAATTTATGTTTCCTCCTCGGAAATGGAAATGTTTAGAACATTAATTCTCTAATGCGAGCGGCGGGGACGCGCCACGTCTCCGTTAATGTCCCGTAAAGGGAGACAATAGTTGTGTTCGCGCCGCGGACGCGAGGAGGGTGTCGGCGGACTGATGAAATATTGGATTCTTCCCCGGAAGAGATTACGGCCGCTATCTGCGGCGACTCCGACGCGCCGGGGCCCTAAATGAAATCGCTCGGAAATCCCTTCCTTCTGTTGACCCTTGAGATCTATCGATTTGACGGCCCACGCGGCCTCCTTTAATCGCTTAATCACGCTGTCCCGCTCCGAAGACGGCCGGTTGAATAAACGACGTGGGGACTGAGCGGGGGACGGGAAAGCCGCCGGTGTCGGGGAGAATTGATGGGAATCGATGGCGGGATTTGGGAAGAGCCCATTCTCCGCAGATTGAGACCGGAGCGCCATTACCCGTCCTGGCTGGGTCCACTGATGGAAAAGGGCCCCTCCGCCCCGCATGAAAGGAGATGGAACTTCTGCTTCTTCTCCTTTTTGTTTTTTTTTCTTTTTTTTTCGTGGCATTTTTGTTGCGTCGCCGCCTCTAAAAGCCATTTAGAAGAGCCGAGTCTGGCAGGCCGTTGGGATGGAGACGATCCCGCTGCTCGCCGGCGAAATGTCACCAGCGCCCAGGGCGCCCGCAGCAGCCAGACGCCGAGGACACGGTGGCGGCGTTCGGCTTTCAGCGGCGCTCCCGAGAGCCGAGCTCACCAGAGATTCGCGACAGGTCCTAATGACGAATGGCCCGGCCTTGATGTTGCTGTTCCCTCCAGTGGAGAAGATCTCCTCGCTCTGCAGTTTCAGAGCAAAGACGATCGTTCTCCATGCCTCGGCCCGAGTTGGCAGCAGAACAAAGGCCCCTCCACGGCAGAGCTCGGTTTTCACAGCATGGGTCGTACTCACTAATATAACAGAGAGCAGATACGTAACTGAAAGGTTCGAATCCCGAACCACCGAGGTGCCACCGAGGTCCCCTTGATGAAGGTACCGTCCCCACACGCTGCTCCCCGGGCGCCTGTCAAAAAAGTTAAAGTCAAGTGATTGTTACATGTGATACACAGCAGAACAACACATGGTGCACACAGTGCAATTTGTCCTCTGCATTTAACCATCACCCTGAGTGAGCAGTGGGCAGCCATGATTTCGGGGCCGCTTCCTTAACCGCTAGGCCTCCTCTGCCCTGTCATGGTGCCCACTGCTCACCAAGGGTGGCGGTTAAATGCAGAGGACACATTTCACAGTGTCACCGTGTGCTGCGCAGCAGTGTTTCACAATGACAATCGCGTCACTTTCATCAAGTACATGATCAAGAGAGAAATCATCCCAGTAATCCTGGCGAATCCGAGAACTTATCCGACGCGCCGTACCATGTGGAGTTTCTCAGGAACCAGTCCTCGGTCCCCCCCGTTTCGCTTTTAACAGCTCAACAGTCACCCCAAGGTGGCATGGGCTTTGTGTTCAGGGGAATAACATCTGAGAATGAAAAACGGTGGCGATTTGATTCTCAGTGAGAGGTTGCCGTATATATACGTGCATGAAATATACATGCATTACATGCACACGAAGTTGAGCATCGATAACAATGAAATTACCTTCAGCACAGCAACTTGAATATTCTGTACAGGTCCAGGAGCCAACACATGTCCCCAGCATGCATTTCACCAGTGGCTTCACCAGAGGCGCTGCCAAACTCTTCATCTCCCCTAAAATGCACGGCTGACCTTTTCCCGCTGCGAGTCTGCATGATATAAACTCGGAAAGGCCAGACTATCCAGGATCTTTCTCCTTATTGATTTCTCTCCTCTTTTTCACTACTTCCTCCTTTTTATTTCGCAGAGGAGGAACATAAACAGCCGCCAATCACCGGAACGGCGTCGGCATTTCAAGCGCAGCGGCGGTACAAGCTTCCTTTTGTTATATTTCGCCGCGACCTCCTCAACTCTTGATCTACGGCCCCCGTGGCTGTGATGAAGTTTTATTTTTAGATTCGATATTGAGTGAAATTTGATGTAGCTCAAGCCACGTCAATAGTACAAGACAGAGGAACTTTGGCTTCATAAAACAATAGCATTTCTGTCTGTGTGTGTGTGTGTGTGTGTGTGTTTATATTCAATTTCCGAGAATAACCTCATCATTCGAAGACAGAGAAAAATCTTCCAAATAACATTAAACCACGGCACAGGCCAACGTCAACGTGCTCCGGCATATTAACCCCCGGGTGAAAGGTCACGCAAGAAAAGGCATATTTCTCGGCCCATGCCACCCACAGACATGGCGGCCCCCAGGCTTTATGTGTAATGAAGGTTAATGAACGGCTGCAGAGGATCGTTCACTCAGCCATTGGTCCGGTTATAACAGAAGGACGCCGAACACACATTGGAGAGGCGCTGGTGGTAATTAGCTCTTGTTCAGCCTCGGTTTGTGCAGCCAGGCCACCCGCGCAGCGGTCGGAAGGCAACGCGAACATCGAGCGCGCACAAAGTCCAAGAGTCCGCTTCCGTTTTCCTCTGAAGCGCGGCTTTGCGCCAAATCTGTGGGATTTGGAGGGGAGCTGCTGGTCGAACATGAACATGGCGCGTGCAGCATTTATATTCCCTTTTCTGTGCTTCTCCCAGAACAAAACATCAGTTCCTCCTCAAACCGCATCAGAACTCTGCTAATGCACATTTCATTTAAGGATCATTTTGTGGGTCAATTTTTAAATTATAATCGACATAAAAAGATTTTTTCTGGTGCTATATGAGAGCATTTGCTCACACCATAGTATTTATATCTTCAGAATTTACAGAAATAAGCTAATAGGACCTAGAAAGGATGGTTTGGTAGTTATCCCTATATATATACTAGAGGTGTGAACCTTCACTGGTCTCATGATTCGATTCGATTATGATTGTCAGTGCCTTGATTGTCGATTAATCATGAATCATAGTATTTATATCTTCAGGATTTACAGAAATAAGCTAATAGGACCTAGAAAGGATGGCTTGATATTTATCCCTATATATACTAGAGGTGTGAACCTTCACTGGTCTCATGATTCGATTTGATTATGATTGTCAGTGCCTTGGTTGTCGATTAATCATGATTTATAGCATTTATATCTTCAGGATTTACAGCAATAAGCTAATAGGACCTAGAAAGGATGGTTTGGTAGTTATCCCTATATATACTAGAGGTGTGAACCTTCACTTGTCTCATGATTCGATTCGATTATGATTGTCCCTGCCTTGGTTGTCGATTAATCATGATTCATAGCAATTATATCTTCAGGATTTACAGAAATAAGCTAATATGACATAGAAAGGATGGTTTGGTAGTTATCCCTATATATACTAGAGGTGTGAACCTTCACTGGTCTCATGATTCGATTTGATTATGATTGTCAGTGCCTTGGTTGTCGATTAATCATGATTCATAGTATTTATATCTTCAGGATTTACAGAAATAAGTTAATAGGACATAGAAAGGATGGCTTGGTATTTATCCCTATATATACTAGAGGTGTGAACCTTCAGTGGTCTCATGATTCGATTTGATTATGATTGTCAGTGCCTTGGTTGTCGATTAATCATGATTCATAGCATTTATATCTTCAGGATTTACAGCAATAAGCTAATAGGACCTAGAAAGGATGGTTTGGTAGTTATCCCTATATATACTAGAGGTGTGAACCTTCACTGGTCACATGACCCGATTGTGCGTTCCATCAGTTTTTCTAAAAATATGTTTTTAAATATGTTTTTCAGTGATGCCAGCATCGATTACGAGATTAATTTCAACACCCCTCATCCCTACCCATGCAACCTTTCTTGTTTGATGCTCTGCACCATTTCAGCACCTTCTGATCTTGTCACAATCCGGTGTCACAAATGTGGTTATTTACTGGCCTTGTCTTTGGCTCATTAAACCTATTTGCTCCAGTTTATCATCAAACCTTTTTTTCTGATTTAGGTTTAAACACTTTTAGTGATTAGATGGGTCCCATTAGGCCCTCTGTGCCAACATACAACATTCTTAAAAGCTCCACAAATGAAGATGTATTGCGTGATGGATTGATAAGTGACCAAGAAATTGTTAGTAAATCATCATTTTGCATGTCTAGGTGTGTATGTTATTATTGTGGTGATCCTGAGACCCTTTTTATCTCTGCTTATTTCAGCCATGGGCCACTTCCCCTCCGTCTCGCAATTTCGGACCACAATTTATTTGATTTGAGTCGTTCAGTAGCAGCACGTGGCTCAGAATGAAGGCGCCACCATCACAATAATTCAAAAGGACAGGATCAATGAGCTGGCGTATTATGGAGTGCGCCCGACTCAAGCGAGGCTTCACTCCCCGAATAGGAAGGAACATCGCGTTTCTGGAAGAGCGGCGGTGTTTGGCAAATACTCTCCACCCCGTCCGGCTATTCTTGGCACGGGGTATTAGGCAGCCGACAGACACTGTGGGTGTTTCCTCATGCCGACATTCATCCATAAAAGGGCCGCGCTGCTTTTCCGAGCCACACCAAACACGCCGCCATTAAATCTGTGAGCACCCTGCCATAAAGTCGGGCTATAAAAGGGACTCCAGGGCTACATTAGCACATTAAACGCCTCCCATTCATATCCGGCCTGTCACGCCGCGCAGCGGCCCCGCCCGCCTTTCATTATCTAAACCGAGGTGCCAACCGGCCCGTCAATCACACCTCTGACAGCTTGTCCACCAGGCGCCGGACTTTAACTCTCCCAGTCGGTTCAGAAATTTCCAGCGCAGCGAGACGGGTGGCGTGTTTTGGGGGCGGAGCGTAAGAGACCTGCGATGCCATGAGGAGGAGAAATACTCCCAAGAGCAACAGCATGGGGCGGAGCCTCCAGTCACTTCCCTCATAACTCCTCAGGTCCTCTGGAGTGACCGGTGGCGGACAGCATCACTATTTCAATTTAGATGACTTCTTCACCCTTCGTGAGCAGTGGGCGGCCATGACAGGCGCCCGGGGAGCAGTGTGTGGGGACGGTGCTTTGCTCAGTGGCACCTCAGTGGCGCCTTGGCGATTCGGGGTTCGAACCGGCAACCTTCTGATTACGGGGCCGCTTCCTTAACCGCTAGGCCACCCAGGCCCTCTAGAGAGCTGGGTTCTTCCTTCACTGCCACAGAGGCATGAAATATATATATATATTATTGCACTAGATAGTTTATGCTTCAAACACCCAGACGGTAGCCCATCACAGGAATCTGAAAGTGCAGAAAAAGGCTGTTATCTCCCTGTTGCTTTACAAAAGGCATAAAATGACTTAGGCGACAACAAAAGAGAGGCTACTATAGTGCCAGGAGCCGAGAAGAATGATATAAAACACTGTTTCAGAGTGTTTTAGAAAAGAAAAGTCCTCAGCTTCTCAGAGATCATTAACTGAAATCCAAATGGTGATTATTACATGGTGAATTGCATCAGTGCTCTTGGTTCCAAGCCACTCCGTACTAGTCTTGACTGGTGCACGGGGAGGAACTGATTGGTCTTTTGTAATCTAAAGGACAATTAGCACATTAATGAGTAATTAGTAACAAATGTTTCATTTTTTAAAGAATCTCCATGGTTTCCAAAGATTTGTTTGCATTTATAATTGCATTTGAGCTGGTTATTTTAGATTTTTTTTGGATCATCTGCCCTCAAACGTAAACCAGTTGTCGAACTGCATGTCCGTATAAATTGCTTCAATCATGCAGTACTGGAAATCCAATTCACTACGGGACAACATCTGAGAGTGCTCATCAACAAAGGGACATGTGCAGGAGTGTTTTGTGCTCGTGCAGTAGACAGTTGGTGGGGGGTCAATAACAGAGTCCCGCTCTCGCGGCAACAGCCTCATAACCAACTGACAAGCTCCACTTTACAGCACGCTGCTTTTCATGCAACATCAGAGCTGTCAGATAACCAGAGGAAGGAGATGTTTTCAACGCGAGTCCTGCATCGCCATCTCCGTATCTCAGACACATGAAACGCAAATCCCGATCGTACAGGCAATCAGATTCCCCGCTTTCAATTTACCTGGAGATTTACAGAATTCTGAGGGAAGCGACGAAGCTGTCTGATAAAAGGGAGCGTTAGAGGCTTCTGCTTGAGTGAAAGTTTCATCAGTGCTTGTTCCATGGCTGCACAGCTGCTGGACTGGGGCAGGGGGGGGCGCAGATGGCCGGAGACCCACCGTGGCCTCAGGTAAACACTCCGATCTGACATACGGACAGGGAGCACACACACCTCCGAAGCAGACACACACCTCTGCTGTGGTCCAACTGCTGGCCCGACTGCCTTCCAGAAGCTTCTCTTGGATGGCTGCCATCCTGCGGGCCCCGGGACCCTGGGGGGCGATGACCAATCGGGTACAGAGGGACAGACTGAAACGTAACATTTCACCCTATGCATTTTAATATATGAAAACAGGTTGTCTCATGATTGCAGCGCAAATCCTGTAAAATCCTGGGAGATTATACAATATCATTATTGGAAATGAGCCTCCCCATACTTTAAATATTCTAAATTTAGTTCTTTGAAGTATTTATTGGACAATTGCATTATTAAATTCAGTTTATTTTATGCAAATGTAGCATTACAAAAAGAAAAGGAAACATTGCAATAAAAAACAACACCATTTGTTGATATATAACATGTTTCAATACAATTATTGACAAATAATATGCAACGGCTCACCAATCAAATTGAAAGAATATCATAATTAATATCCTTATAGTAATAATTTCATGTATACCCAGTGCCGCATGTTAGGAACAAGCCAGGTTTTTGTTGTAAGGCATGAATTCACTTGCCTCGAAATCATTGAAAGTCTTTCTGGGCGAGGCTACGGGTGACAGTGGGGTCACAGCTGTCCGGGTCCTGAACCCATAAACGGAGACGTGACGGCCTCGCATGCCTGTCAGCTTAGTGGACGCCCAATGGCAATTCTCTCAATTTAGCCCCGCCTTTGTGGACCTCACGTACCAATCCTCTGGGTCTCAAAGAGCCTTGCCTTCTAATTACAGTATTACGGTATACCGCCACGGGACTCCTGAAAGGAGCGGTGGGGGTGGGCGTCGCCACTTTCCATCAAGCGGCTTCGCTTTGATCAGGCTGGCCCGCGTTCGTGGTCCAACATGCCTGCGCTGGTGCTGAGAACAAAACAACGCCACCGCCGGGAAATCAAAGTATTATTAGAAAATCACAGCGGCCCTCTCGACTGCGAATGCCGGGGAAAACATAATCACACGCTTCTGAGTAATATCCAGGTCAGATCGGCGCCTTCCCTCTGCAGCTTCTGAACATCAGAAGGCCATGCTGTTCCTGTCTATTAAGCAGTTTATCTGTAGCATGTGCATCATTAGAACTGTAATCATCTCTACAGCCAACAATACAAACTAGTGCATCTCCAAAAGTGTACGAATGTGGTTAAAATGGCGAATGGGGAATGCTTTTCTGTTTTGCATTTAACAATGATGAGACTACAGCTCATCTCTTGAAATACGTTATCGCCGATTATTACCAATTTATACAAAATCATCCAACGTCTGATGAGTATTTTAATTTATACACCCAAGGCCTTTTCGTTTTTTCGTTAAATGCAATAGTAATTTCACCAATCTGCTGATTATTAAGTTAAAAAGTTGAGGCATCACAGTAATTCTGACTTGGGGTGCAGAACACGTTATTTTTTCCCATTAAGTTGGTTATCCTTTTGTCTTAATGTGGCCTAGCCACGTATATGCACAATCACATGATAATGTCAGTCTTCTCGGTCTGGTCGAAGCTACATACTGGCTGATAAGCCCTCACAGATGAGAGATCGAATGAAAATTCAAATGAACCTGACAGCTGAAGGAAATAATGTGAAATGTCAGTTAAAATGTCTGTGGAAAACACACCTATTGGCCATTTTTCCACGAGTGCTTGAAGCTGCAGTGGCCCATATTCCTCTGTAGCTACAAGCTCCTCTCTGGCCAGCAAATCATTACATTTGCAGCGGACACCCAAAGCAGCTAACTGAGCATGTTCTCTGCAGAAAAACAATCTAGCCCCACGGTGTGTGATGTTCTCCACAGCGGCGCAGTCCCTGGCTCGCTGATACAAACAGATCTGACAAAAGGCCAGATGTCTGCTTTGCATGAGAAGCCTTACATTCCTCTTGCAGGACTTTGCGAACCGGAAACATACCCTGCCGCTCAAGTAACGTTTCAACAGGAAACAATTGGTTTGTCCAACATCGAATTGATCAAAACTACACTGAATTGAACAAAACGCTCCAGACATCGTTGTTGTTGCAGATGCCTGTGGTAGCGGGACGGAATATCTGCATACAAGTAGGGAGCAAAATTTCAGACTAGTGGACCATCTGGTGCACCATCAAATGGGAGTTCATTCGTTATTTTATTGTCAATCACAATTTCTTAATATTTTAGTAAAAAATCTCAAGGAAAACAACACAAAAACAAATTTAATTAGCAAAGAACGAAGTGTGAAGCTTCGATAAAAATCTTTCTGATTATAATGTGTCTGTAGTGATTATGGTTCATTTTACAGGGGAGGGTCCGGGCGCCGTGATCAGGGCGAGGCAGACAGGGGGACGGGAATCGTGACAATGCTGCATTTTTTCTGGCAGGAACGTGGTCGTGTCGATCAGACACTTCTGTTTTTTTTTTATCCTGATTCAGAATGTCGGGTCAGCCTTTCACGTCCCTCCGTGTGACTCAGTCAGTGTAAAATCTCAAGTAACCTGAGATAAGGGGACAGCGGACAGAGGCGGACAGGGAGAAGGACAGGATGGTGAATCTGTCAGTGACAATGTGTGTGTGTGTGTGTGTGTGTGTGTGGATGGAAATGGCTCAGCTCTCATTAGCAAACAGAGCTCTGGGGGCACAGAGTAAACGCCTCTGGGCTACAGAGACTTACTGCCACAACAAGAAGAGGATCGAGGGCTATGTTGTCTATAAAAGCCACAGTGCACGGATCATGTTCACTAATTTTACACTATTTATATCTTCATGGCTTACTAGTTATTGTGTGTATGAGAGGCGGAGCTTTTTGCTGGTGTGTAATTATTTCTGACACCCAGAAGATACCGTTAATGGTATTATTATAAGAAATTCAAAAGGGGAGGAGCCTGTACGCAAGATCGACAACTCTCACACACCCTACTTCCTCGTTTTGGACAATTTAACCCCCCTCCTGTAAATATGTGACGTGCCAGGTGTCCCTCTCCTCTCTTTCTCCTCTGTTTCCTTTCAATCTCTATACTCCTGGTACCCCTTATACACCAACGTGCAGGTTATCAGTGCTTTAATTCCATTGGGTGTGGCCCCGCCCACTTCCAACACCAAAATGCAGGTTATCGGCACTTTAATACAGCGTTCTGATGCAGGAAGGTGAATACAGCCTGTAAAGAGTTGGTGGAGGTGGACATATGGAGGGAGAAAGGAAGGGTAGAGCAGCAGTAATAAGGAGGAGAGAAAGCTGGTGGAGTGATGAAGCAGTGGGAGGTGAGGCAGAGGCTGGGAGAAGTTGCTGAGCTTCAGGCTAAAGAACGGAGTGTGGAGGCAGCAGGGTGGCAGGATGAAAGCCTGTCAGGCCGCAAGGTGCATAACGGAGGCTTTGCCCTGCACGACCACCGAACGGGACGCCGTCTAAACGGCCGCGTCTGACAGACGTGATCTCCCGGGGCGTTTCTGGTTCCTCGCGGCGCTCGGTGTGTAGAGGCCGCGGCCGACTCGGGCTACAATCCCAACTGCAGCCCGGCGCCGATCGGTGTCAAGGAGCAATCCAATCACCGAAAACCAGGCCCGATACTGAGACCCCGAGTTGTAGTTCATCGTCAGCAGCAGCGTTGGAAAGATGGAGGAAAGCAGTGGCAGCGCCTCACTGTAATCTCACAAACTGTCACGTGACCTCCCCAGCAAATGACATTTATTTGGACTCCCCAGCTCTCTGTCGGCGAGCAAAAGGCGAACTAAATATGTGCACCTCAGACTAAGCATATCACAATAATTATGCAAATTTTAGTGGCAACCAGAAGTAGAGCTGTAATTGGGTGTGAAAAGTCAGGCCTTACCCGGCCCGGGCCGGACCGGACCCAACCCCACAAGTACAGCTTTTTTATAACTACTAGTGCTAGACTAAGAGTAAAAAAGTTTCCCCTCCTCACCATCCATTTTTGCATCTCTCTCGCAATAATTAAAACACCTCACCTGACGATCATGGCCGAGAGTTGCAAATCAAGCCAACATTTCATTAAAAAATGTACATTTAATTAAACAACATCACACTTTTTACCTAATCATGCAGATAGAACAGGTACTATAGACCGGACGTTTGTGTTTGCCGCCTGACCTGGGTTGACAGCTCTCGGATTTACAGCTCTAACGAGAAGAGTGCTGGCCACTGTGAGAAGAACTGCATGAAGGCCAGTTCATTCTGATATAGAGGACATGGGTTTCTGCCCATCCCTGCCAAGAGTGGAAATGGTGTTTTCTATGGGCAAGTGGGAGGTTTGGTACAAGTGCATTTTCCGGTGTGTGGATGAGTCTGCTGGACCGCCATATGTTAATTCGTTTTCTTAAGATGTCGTAGGAGTAAGTAAGAAGTTCACCAATCACAGGATGCGTCCCGTCTTATGTCTCAACTATGTAGGAAAAAGCGGATGGTTGGGTGGATGAAAGTCATAGTAATACTATTGGTTTTAGGTCCATCCGTCATTCTGAGAACATGATCCCAGTCATAAGTGCCTCAACCCGTCACATTTCCGTCACATGACCGTTTTTAGTTTTTCCAACCAGAAACTGCACCCGGTGCTGGAGCTCTGCTCGGGTAATAAGGCATTGGCTTGCACAACAACGTCAGCAAAGCTTGTCCAGGGACGGCAATGAGTTTGGCTCCATTAAGCATTCAAAGTGGCGTCCTGGCTGCCTGCTGACACTTCCCCCGTCCGTGGTGACCAATCACGCATTCGCCACTCAGTTGGCAGGGACGCGGCGCAAGTGCAGAGCAAGTGGCCATGCTTAACAGCGCGGCTGGGTAAACACTGACACTGGCAATCCATGTTCCATCTCCTCAGGCAAATCGGGTGGTTCTCACTGCCACGGCGGCGTAACGGTCCCCCCCCTCACTGTCCTTCACACACACCTGCTGCCCTTGCACCTGCCAGCCCGGGAAATTTGCACAAGTGTTAAGTGCACTTTTTTTCAAACCCCCACCCGCTGCTCACCACCCCGCCGCACCAGCGTGCTGAGGAAGACTCCTGATAGGTCAACAGCACTCCCGCATCTTAATAAGATCAGGCCGTCTCAGCTGCCATGATCCTGTTACCCCCCCTGACCGGAGCCAGGAATTAACCGGCCTCCCCTATTCACACATCCCTCTCAAACGCCCCGACCACGCCCATTACTCACCTCGTGGCCATGCGGAGACAGTGCTTCAGGGGACCCAGAACGAATTTCCACGTGGATGGAAAAGCAGCCAACGTATAAGCCAACGTGCTGCAGCAGGTGCAATAAGTCGTGAGAATTTCTATTGAAAAGTATACGCCAAACAAGGAGAACGGGGAGTTACAGCGCCACCTACAGGTGTGGAGGGGGGGACGTTCTCTGCGTCTCCGTGTGGATGACAACGTTGCAGATAATGCATCTGTGTGGACGCAGGTGTGGATGGGACATAAATATTGAGCTGGTGTGTTCTGTGTTTTTCTTTACAGTTTAGAGTCAGTCCTGCAACACATGACGCGGGTTAGTTAGTTAGTTGGTCTAGTTAGATAAAGTTCAACGCTTACCGATCCGGTGTTTTAAACAGGAAAACCAAGAGCTGTTTATACACATGGCGAAAAAATTCCATTCCATTTAAGGTCATGCAGGAAGCACGGTGCAACAGTGCCAGGTACCAAATCGTCCATAAATTTCAGCAAAACACACAAAATATCTATGGAGTCAATAACTTGAAGATCTATAGCCTGTGAAGGCCTGTTGATCTCCCACCCTATGAACTTCTGACCCTAATTGTGTCTGCATGCATTTAAGAAAACAGCATTTTGGGTTTTTATTGCTTAAGAACTAATTAAATTAACTGTTATTATTGTCATATCACAATAATATTGTGCCCAAGCACCAAATCTTTATTATTATTATTGTTTTTTTTTTTTTAATAAAATTGTATTATTATTATTACACCATGTGTTCGAGGGCCCATTCATCACCATGTTGTCTTGATTTGCTTCTGAGTCTTAATCTTAAGTTGAGGTCAGAGGTCAAGCACGAGGCACAACCCTGAGACCATGATTGCGCCTGAACTCCTGGGACCAGACTGTGATTAATGACGGCCCGTTATTCAGGCCAGAGCAGGTTTTTTAAAAGGTCAAAGATCCGAAAATCCCTTATTCTTCAGAAAGTGCGGATAGACGGTGGGCTCATCGACTTCAGCGACAGACCACGTTGTCATTTGTCTCCAATTTCACTCCTGCCTTCTGCCCAGTGACTCAGGGCAGGATGAACTCCTGAAGCCACAGGAATCTTTTTGAGCTGAGAGCAGGGACCCTGGAGGGGGGCATGTGGTCTCGGCCATGATGGCAGCAGGGGTCATTGGCTGGTGGAGGAGAATCACTAATGAAGGTCCTGTTTCCTCTCTGGACGTGGTGGAACTGTCACCATCTGACAACTCTGTCCGGCGTTGTCTCCATGTGCGCTTTTCCCCTGAGAGCAGAACGCCAGACCTGCCGTTAACAGCCTCATTACGTCAGGACCGCGTTCTCCTGCGGCCTCGGTGCGCCCTGACTCAGGGAAGGAGGTGGAGGCGGGGCCAAGCTGCTAATGATGCCGCCTCCTCTTTCAAGGCCTCGACAATAACATTTAGGGGCGACGCATGAATATTCATCAACGATACATGAAAGAAGCCCAAGGACAAGGCCAGAGGAAACCCAAAGTTTTCAGTGAAAGTGAACGGCCCACAATGCACCTGGGCCTTTTATGATATCTGATTAAATGTAATATAAAAAAAATAAAAAAAAAAGGAATTCTAGTTTCTTTATACCAGAATTACAGGAAAGACAGACTTGATGCATGGGGGCTAATCGCGGGAAATGTAACCGTTCATTAGAATTTGTTTAATCCAAACACTCTTATTAACGCATCAATCATGGCGTAATTCTATGTGCAGCGGTGTCACAGCAGGGCTACGCTCATTAAACTTCTTACCTGCAGTCGTCCCGGATGACTTAGTGGGGAGAAAATGAAGACACGCCCACCACAGACATCCAGAACGTGGCCTTCACACTAACAGGCGGTGCACTTTACTCCCAACATTAAAACCAACCATCTCAAATCCAGATGAGGCGCCTGCCGTTGCTCCGGTTCCATGTTGTCCAGTTTTTGTCCTTGTTTGTCCACCTTGGGCCATGTGTGTGTGTGTGTGTGTGTGTGTTGTTGTGCCTGTTTTTTACAAAGATTCAGGCGTGTGATTCCAACTTTCCATTTTCAAACTAACTGGGGGATGCTGAAGAGAAAATATATTCTGCATATGTATTTATGACAAATCTTCAAACTCTTTAGGGTTGTTCATGTTTACCCCCACTGAACAACTAGGCTGAATGAGGTGGGCTCCTTCTTGGACCTCCTGAAATCGTTGTCCAGATCGATGGCCGGGAACGTGTCTTCATGAGCCTGGAGGGCTCTGAAGGTTCTCCAGTTTACACATCCGTGTGCTTCGATTGGCTCATTGTTCCTCCTTCCCTCGGACGGGGAACTGTGGATGTGAGAGACGTCCTCTGCAGATAGAGATTGGAGATTGGAAGGGGGGTGTCATGGCCTGCATCTGAGCCCCCCCCTCTCTCTGCAGGTTCGCATCACTTCCTGTCTGAGATTGGAAGTGACAGGCCACTCAGACAGAGGTGTCTCGGCGCAGCCGTCACGGGCGAAAGGGACGCCAGTCCAGCTGTCCACCTGATTTATCCATCGGCAGACAAGCTCAGGACCCTCGTCCCCACAGTCACGTGACATAAATGCGCATTCCTCCAAAATCCAATCGTAGCAATGGACTGTTACAAATAACGTCCATTACCAGACTTCTCATCATGGCATGTGGACTCTTCATCGCCACGCTCCATCACCGGGATCCCGGTGCAATATGAGGGCCGATAAAATGCAATTCCGATCCATATACCGATGTGTCCTTAATGGACGCAACATTAAAATGTAGAAAATAATGTTGCTCTCCAATCCATTTCTTTGGATGTTTTTCCTCTTTGCAGAAAGCGATAGAATACTTATTTTCTCTCTCTCTCTCTCTCTCTCTCTCTCTCCCTCTATTTCTCTTTGTCTGTCTTTGTCTCTCAAGGGGTGAAGTTCAGCGGCGCGACCAAACAGACAAGCGAGGTGAGCGTCTTCTGGATCCTGCATTCAGACAGGCCGTCTGAAGAAACGACAGCCAGATATATATTTAAAACAGGCCTGTCGGGCGGAGTCGGTCTGTTTTTTCCCCCGCTGCCTCGCTCTGAGCGCCAGTCGAGACGAGGGTCTCACCTGAGTGGGGACGTCCGATGTTCCTCAGTAAAAAGGACTCTGTCCTGCACCCCACGCCAACCAACCCGGTCTGCTTACGGGCTAATGGCCTTATTAATGGAGGAATTTTGATATTTAATTCCACCTAAAATAATCAGGCTGCCCGTGGCAACGCCGTGTCGTAATCCGGTCTTGGGTTTTCCAACTGTAAATTTGCCTGAAATGGACTTTCCTAATAAATCGCGGTGAAGTTAATGAGCTGCTCGCCGCAGTCTTGCAGCCGAGCAGGTGGCACGAGCAGCGGGCGGGACCGGTGGGTTGTGGAACAGCGCCATCAAGTGGCAGGCCTGGAACGGCAGCAGCACCACCTGATTACTGTTAGTCTGAGGATGGGAAATTGAAGAAGAACGTGCACGCTGGTAGCAGCAAGAGAGACGGGGACGTTGTTACAGGACAGTAGTGAGACCAGGTGACGTGGTTCGGGGACGGTGGGGCGATTGGGTTTAAGGTGGCAGAGATTTTGGGGTGAAGGGTCCACTCTTGAAGGTCTTTTATGACTCTGTGGTGGCCTCAGCCGTCTTTAATGGTGTGGTCTGCTGGGGAGGTGGCATCTCTGCTGGGGACAGGAAGAGACTGAACAGGCCTCTGGACCCAGTGGAGGTGGTGAGTGACAGGAGGATGGTGGCTAAGCCGTCATCCCTGCTGGACAGCACCTCCCACCCCGTGCAGGAGACCCTGACAGAACCGAGCAGCTCCTTCAGTGGCAGGCTGCTGCACCCACGATGTGGGACGGAGACGCTCAGAAGGTCTTTCCCGCCAACCGCTGTCAGGCTCTACAACAGCTGACCACACATACACACACATCAGTACACCATCTCCACTTCTCTTATATCTACTCACTCTGCACATATGTAAAATCTCACAAATATATATATCCTAAATGTAAATACCGACATATTTTTTCCTTTTTACAACTCACATTCACTGTTTTATTTAGCTATTCTAAGACTATTTATTTGCTTATTTGTACAGTGAAATGTTATATTATATATTCGACATTGTATTGTCTTATCTTGTACTGTCCACTTCCTGCCGTGACAATGTAAATTTCCCAGTTGTGGGACATTATCTTATCTTATCTTATCTTAAAGATGCTGAGATTTGGGGTGATACGGATGGACAGGACTGAGTGCATCAGGGAGCTTTAGTGTTGGGTATTTCGGAGACGTCCTCAGATTGTGTTGGTTGAGGAGGGACCCTGAGTACGCTGCTGAGCATGGAGATACGAGGCAGGAGGAAAAGGTGGAAAACCTACTGGGAGGTTTATGGTCATGGTGAGAGGACAGTAGCTGATGTAGAAGAGCGGCTGGAAGAAGTAGAATGGACATTGAAAACAAACACAGAAAAGTGATATTTAGGTGACTGGCCATGTCATAAATCCAGGAATGGCCTGGACTCCAGCATGGAGACCCGAGAAGGTCAGTCAACTCAGCCACAGCAGCTCAAATTACAATGAAAGAAAGCCGGTTTAGTTCCACTCAGCGAGTGGATGTCCCCTTGTGACATCACTGAAGATGTGACCCTTTGGTACAATGTAGAGTAGTCAGTGTAAAGCTCAGACATTAATGTCTAAACCGCCGGCAACAGACGTCAGTACACCCCTGTGTTTCTTCTTCTTGTCTCCTCGCTTCAGGAACTGTGTGCTCAGTTTAGCGAAGCCCAGAGGGCTCGGCAGGACCAGAGATCTTTGGAGGAGACCCTCACCAGCCCCATTCCTCCCATGCAGTTCCCGGCATTCGCCGCCACGCCAGGCTCCCGGGAACAAGAGCCGAGCTCCCCGCGCCTCACCCAGCGCCACAGGAAGCTCTTGAAGACCAGCCCTGTGGTGAGGTCTCCAAACATGTCCACGCCGGTGTCGTCCTCCTCCACCTCCAGGACCTCGCACCGGACGTGGGCCCGGCTCTCCCACGTCCAGGAGGCCCGGCAGAGGCTGATGAAGGAGGTCTGCGCCAAGTACAAGAGCAACATCTCCCGAACCATCACTCCGCACCACGTGTCTCGCATCTACGTCGAGGACAAGTACAAACTCCTGTACTGCGAGGTGCCCAAGGCCGGCTGCTCCAACTGGAAGAGGGTCCTGATGGTCCTGGCGGGTCTGGCCTCCTCCGCCAGCGAGATAAACCACGACGCCGTCCACTACGGCAACCACATCAAGCGGCTGGACAGCTTCGACCGGCAGGGCATCACCCAGCGCCTGGAGACCTACACCAAAGTCCTCTTTGTCAGGGAGCCGCTAGAACGGCTGGTGTCCGCCTTCCGGGACAAGTTCGAAAGCCCCAACTCGTATTACCACCCGGTGTTCGGGAAGGCCATCATCTCCAAGTACCGCGCCAACGCGTCCAGGGCCGCGCTGAGGACCGGCAGCGGCGTGACCTTCCAGGAGTTCATGCAGTACCTGCTGGACGTGCACAGGCCCGTGGGCATGGACATCCACTGGGAGCCGGTCCACCAGCTCTGCAGCCCCTGTCTGCTGAGCTACGACTTCATCGGCAAGTTCGAGACCATGGAGCAGGAGGCCAACGTCCTCCTGGAACGGACAGGCGCCCCGCGCAACCTCACCTTCCCCCGGTTCAAGGACAGGAACCCCGGGGCGGAGAGGACTTCCACCGGCCTCATGCAGCGCTACGTGGCACAGCTCAGCGCCGCCGAGAGGCAGCGGGCCTACGACTTCTACTACATGGACTACCTGATGTTCAACTACTCCAAACCGTTCCAGGACCTGTACTGAGCCGCCGCACACCACCACCACCCTCGGGCCTCTTCCTTTAAACGTATACTTCTGTTACTACAGTACACATCGGAGCGCCACGGCGTCGTTTCCGGTCGTATTACCTTCACCCGCTGGACCGGCGTCCCGTCTGTAGATGAACCCTTTAGCAAGCACTGTCATACAGCCTTTACTGACAAATATTTTCATGAAATCTATTTAAAAAGTTGTAAAAAGGGCATTCAAAGGACTATATATTTTTATATATATACACACACACACACACACACACACATATACGTATACGTATTTGTATAATGGGTTCCTGCATTTGTCTGTGGGCATTTCTTGATTTTTCCGCTCGTTGGTTGTCCTTTCAGTAACGCCACTCGAAACGTCCCGTGTCTGTCCGGTTCCCGTTCTGCATTTAAAATGAAAGCATCGTGCCGACAGCTTTACAGGGTCCCGTCCAACTGCTCTCTAGCATCCAAGTAGTTCAAACAACAGCATTATAAGAACGAGACACCCGGGGACCGTCCCCAAAAACCAATTATCACCGTCAACAACAACAGTAAGTATTAAAAAGGCTGTGCTTTTAATAATGGACGACTTGCATTCGGCACATGAACAACCACAAAACCATATTGATGGGTGAGAACCATATGGGCAAAAACTAAAATAGTCACACGCAACTTTTTGGCACCAACTGCTTGTGTGTGATCAGTGTGAGGTCATTAGATTTTTCATTTTTTTATAAATGATCCTCACCCCTCGATAAATACTAGTGGCGACCTTTAAACGATTAACTGACTGTTTAATGACACCAACTTGATAAATTCTCCACATGGCCACCCGATCACATGGACGTATGGCAGATCGTGAAGGTTTATACCAAAGTTCTATGCCACTGTTAAATCTCCACGGCGACAGGAGCGTGTTCGGTTTCTGTCCATCGGCGCCACAGAAGGATCTCAGGAGGACCTGACCTCAGAGAGAACACCCGGACCAACTGTCCAGACCTTTAGCTTTCTACCCATCACGGCGGGGTGACAACGTGGCCATATCCAGGTGAGACCGAGCGGCCAGAGCGGCAAACTCCATTCCAGACAAATGAACATCATTCTGGTTTTATTATCTTCACATTTAAATCTATTTTTGGGATGAGAAGAAGATGACAAAGTATTAGAAGCTGTATATTATGACAATATATATATATGAGATTCTGTTAGTGTGGTGCGTTATGCCATTGGCCCTCAATCATTTCTCCAAGACTGATTATGTTCGGGTGGTCAGGTGACCTTCCTGTCCGTGATGAGAACATGTGTTAATAAGCTATGTTATATATTAAAGCTCTATAAGGTAATACAAGTGAATGTATTCTCTATCGTGGGTGCAGAAGTGTACAGAGTCCCGGTCTCGAACCCCTTGCCTTATTTTACACTGCCAATCAACAAGTGTATTTTCAGGAAGACATTCTTCAGGTGGAAGATTCCTGTGGAAGATTCCTGTCTGCTGAGCGTCTATGAATAAATGTTTTTTGTCTTTTAAGCTCAACCGCCTTGTTTTTTTTTATGCCCATGCCTGCTGAGCAGATTCATGGTCATTGTCACAGAACCGGAGGACGTTCTGCAGGGACTTGGGTGGAGAACATCAGTGTGCATTTCAATAAAATGAAATGTTGCAGTGGTTAATGGGACCAAAGTCATGAAAAGGTCGCCATCTAGTGGCCAAAAATAGGGAATTTTAATTCAGAATTATGGCCATGTATATTTTTGATAAAACTGCTTTCAGACACTAATGTACCAACACAAACAGTAACAGAATATATAATCACTGCAGTATCTCATAAAGTACATTTCAAACATGAAACATAATTAAATAAAATACTGACGCATCAGTAGATGTAGCTTCTGAATTAATAATTTAATATCTTGGGAGCTCTTTAGTACAAAATGTACGAAATGAGCTGTGAGTGACATCATTCCACGTCTGGCGTAATGAAATTCGGAGCCTTGTCTAATGAAACTCCGACCATGTCTTTATTTAAAAAAGCGGCCGTGATTGACAGGTGGCTGGTTTTAATTAGATCTGAAGCCGAGTGGAGAGCGACTTGAGTTAATTGACAGAGTCGGGAGGCTTTCTCTCCGAATCTTTCTAGTTTAATCGAGTTTAATGTCAGCCTGCTTTTTTTTTTTAAACTTGGCTCATGTAGTGGTAATATTTTGCGTGCATTATGAAATGATCTTTCATCCAGCCGACATGTGCTGGTGTCAGATTATGTGTTATTAAGCATCGTTCCAGTAATGATGACCATGTGGGAAGATCTGTGCATCTTTTTATGTCGCATACATCAATATTTTCAATAGCTGATGTGTGATCCTCCATCCTAAAATCAAGAGTGATTATAAAATGAATACTTGTGCTAACCACAATCAATCATATTGCGCCTTGCCCACTTAAACGTGCTTATGAAATATAATTAAAGACTTTTTTTTCCCCAAAAATTACACATTTGTCAGCATCTGGCAGTGTCTTGTGTTTAAGTCATGAGGGTTTCAGCTTAAATTAATTTTTCTCATTAGCAGCGGTGAATTGGTGCTGTTCAGACGTATATTTTGTGATATATTTTTGCAGCTCCTGACCTGTGTACCCTCTACACTGCCACAGTGTGCCACAGGGGCCAGGAGCCGCCCTCCAGGGCCCTTCACATGCAGGGCAACGTGTTTTTTTTTAAAAAGTGTATGAATTATGAATCAAAGTCCTTCCTCTAATCATGCTTCCTATAATATAATACTGACTGATCCTTTGTTGGCACGCACCAGCTACAGCAGAACATTCTGGAAGGGAGAGAACGCCTCTTAAAATAATTAATCAAAATCCCGACTTCACCTGTTCAGACAGACCTGGAATAAATGCACATTGTTAGTAATAATCATATCTCTGTCATAACTCACCAATTTCCCTGACCTGAAAATAAGCAGCTTATTGTAATACGGTACCAGATGGTAAATTATATTTTAAATATATATTAATTATCAGGCATGGCCAGTTGTATTGATTTGTATAATTAACTTTCCTACTCACCCACTGAGACACTCAGCCGGCAATAGTTGAAAATGCTAATTATACAACTGATAAAGGTTTATATTCTATTAATTATATTCTATCTTTTACAACTCATGCTTGAATTTTTTCTTATTAAAGGAAAAATATGTCTTCTACAATCACAGCATATATCAATAGACTAATGGACCGTTGTTTGCTTTAATTCTGTCCTACGGCCACAAGGTGGCAGCACAATTTTTTTTTAATAAAGAAAGAAACGAAGTAAAGAATAGACTGTTGTGGCTTAACCCCTTCCTGGAAATGATGACCTTACATGCTTCTCTGAGTCAACTGTCCATCACTAAGAACCCCTCTCCTGTCACCTACACTGCGTGCGGGGACAATGGTGACATGCTGTACTGATGCGCGTACTGAAGCTAAACAACATCTTCATTACAGTCGGCCTGGAAAGGCTTTTACCGCATCGTGCTGAATGTCACACAGCATAAAAACAACAAAGAAACGGAATTAAACTGCATTCTGCAGTGACCATTAATTATGCAGCATGATTAATAAGATCAATGCGAAGACGGGATCGATGGTTAGGCCCCCTACGTGAGTGAGGAGCTTCTTCTGCCTGTTTGTCCCCACCAGCTAGGACATGACGATCACTTTCTGACGGGGGGACGAGAGGAGGTCCTTTTAATATTTGAAAAATCACTAGAGCAGCTGAGTTCATTATGCAAAAATGAATTCGAACCCTAACAAAAATAACAATGCATACTTGCTTGCGCATTTTTAGAAATTGAGCCGAAGGTGACATTTATTTTTGAGCCGATGTGCCTGGAGAGGGGGGCCGCTGCAGTGCCTGATGGGAGAGTCGCGGGGCCCGGCACCATCGTTTATGCTGACAGGTGGGGTGGCGGGGTGGCGTCCTATTACCCCGGCCGAGGGAAAGGCCCTCAGTGCAGCGCGGGCCGCCCAGGATGGATGAGTCTCTCTCCCGGGACTAAATTAATACTGTGGAGTTGAGCGAATTGCTTTTGGAACAATGTCCTCCTAATCAGAGGACGCCCGTGGCCAGTCGGCTGCCGTACGGAAGACAGGTGCACCACCAGCACCGCGAGGCTCAATCACTGGTCGGCTGGAGGCGGGGTGGGGTTGCAGATTGGTAAAGTGTGACTGTCACACTGAGCTGAAGTTGTTGGGGTTGTTTTTCCCCCCGCTGGTTTAAGTCCAACTCCTCCTGTGACCTTCCCATCAGAAATATTTCCGTGATGTCGGCGTTGTCACGTGTGCGTGCGGGTTCAAATCCTAAATCCTGCCCACTAGGGGTCAAATGCGGAGGACACATTCCGTTGTGTCACAATGACAATCACTTCACTCTCACCTTAAGATGAGTTGATGTGAGTGACGTGAGCTGAGATGCCGACCTGCCAGGTGCCACCGAGGTCCCCTTCAGTGAGGCGGTGTCCCCGGGTGACGTGATTGACAGCCTGCATCGTGGGGCATCGTCTACTGCACAGACTCGGGTTCCAAATTTTCCAAATTCTCGGCAAATGCAGCTCTGCTTGTCCAGTGGTGGCCTATCGGTTAAGGAAGCGGCCCCGTAATCAGAAGGTTGCCGGTTCGAATCCCGATCATGCCAAGGTGCCACTGAGCAAAGCACCGTCCTCAGGGTGACGGGATAAACGCAGAGGACAAATTTCACTTCACTTTTAAAATTTGGCAACTGCCGTTTCAGTAGATTTGCTGCACTGGATTATATCGAATGCAGCAGGAGCGGATTTACAGGCGGCGGCGGCGCCGGGCCACTTAGACAGGGAGCCCGGGCCCGCGGGGCGAGAGGGGGGGAGATTAGACACCCACCCGCCCTCTCTTCCTCTGACCCCGGTGATTCACCGCGCAGAGGCGATGCCGGGTCACAACGAGGTGGCGATATTAAAAATACAGACACCGAGCAGGACTCTAGATTCCAGAAATTCCAATAAACGCGCCGGAGAACTCCGGACACCAGGAGTCACGATTACACGGCGTGGCCATAAAATGTCATCAGCTGGGAGCGCGGCGCCGACCGGCAGCCATGGCTGGGGAATGAAGAGAAGGGGAGAGGGAGGGAGGGAGGGAGGGTTCCTCTCCTCTCGCCGTGGGCACCGGGCACACGCCACCCCCCCCCCCTCCCACACCAGACCCCCACAGCCCCTCCTCCAGCGCCCCGGGGGTCCGGCGCTGACAAAGCAGGCGGCCTTCAGAAGACACATCAAACCTCGGCCCGCCGAACAAAGGGAGAGAGGGGCCGGGTGTCACTCACAGGCCACCGCGGCCCTTTAATGGCCACGGCGGTGACACGCGGTCGGAGGGAAAAAGAAGCGCAAGACCGACATGATTCGAGCGGCGGCGAATGTCCCCGACGTGCAGCCGCATTACAGCGAAGGCTGCTGGAGAGCCTCGTCCCCGAGGCACCTTCGCAATACCGAATACGCGCCGAGACAGCCGCATATGGGGCATTAATAATGACAAACCGCGGTGACATCACACCCTGACGTAAACCAACGTACAGAGGACGGCAACAAAGGCCACATGAAATACACCGTAGGATTGTGAATATTCCAGATCTTTATTTCATTTGTATTTTAGTTTATTCCCACTGTACTGGTATCGTGACAATAAAGAATTGATCCACTTAAATCCACTCGATGTCAATCTTCTGACTCCAGCCCAACTGGACCATTTCTACCCCAAAAATGTGGAATGGTAATTGGAAAATGTGGAAATGTGTTGAAAAGCAGCGCCTCTGTTTGCCGGCTCTCTGGGACCGTAATAACTCTGCTGAGAGGCGATGGCATGCAGGCCCCTGGGACACGTAAACACCAAAAACGTCATTTGACACGAGGCAAAAAATAGGCCCGCATTAGCCTAGTTACTGCGGGGGGGAAAAAAAACCATCTCGTAATGAACACCAGATCTGCAATTTCATCTCTTTCCAAGACAAAGCGTCGCGAGCGAGCGAGAGCGGCGCCGCGGGCCAGGCCGAGGGCCCGCCTCTGAAGCGAGGGCGCCGAGAACTTTCTCCTTAAACCAACAGAACCACATGAGAGGTTCCCCAGAAACTCGGCGGCGGCGCAGGCAGGTTAGCGCCTTCATCTGCGCCTTCGTCGAACTTCACTGCGCACATTAAGCACTTGAGGGACTCGCTGTGCTTGTTAAGGCGGCTCCTGTCGCCGTTCTAATAATAAACAGGCGCCCTGGCGCACTTTCCAACATAACGAACGATACCCATCGCTGCTGCATGGCACGCATCAAACGGAATGGCAAATGGCGGGGAAAATGGGGCGACTGACAGCAGCGGGACAAAATGGCAACTTCTCGGGAAAAGAGCCCCCTCGCAACCAGCGTGGTCCCCACGTTTTAAACAGAGACAACCCATTCGTACATTTATACGATGATATTTTCAATACGAAAGTCTCTTCACTCTGGCTGCCATGAAGATGCACAAGCAGCATCCGAGACCTGTTGGCATATTAAAAATGCAGATGCAAAAAATGCGACTAAATGCCTCATGCGTATAACTAAGCGTATTTTTGAATGTTCTTTTTTTTTATTTATCCCACTGAATTACGTTTCTTCTGAACACTAGCAATGGTTCTGATGGCGCAATTTCTATAACTATTACTAGTTGTAGGAAAATCACTCGCTGAGCACAAACATTCACAAACACACAATCCGCTGCACGGCACAACTACAACCACAATTCACAGCTTTACACACAACTTGCGAACGAGCAACTCGCTCCTGGTGAATCTGCGCACGTTGCAGGATATTATCTGCACCGTGTCGCCAACGAGAAAATGAGTTCACCTTCCAATCAGCACGGGAAGCCGCAGAATAACAGCCGCATAACAGAGGGAAGAGGAGAAGGACGAAGATGAGGGGGTGAAGATGGAGGAGGAAGAGCTCGTGTGATGGACCCCTGGACTGACCCCGGGGGAGCCTGGCCAACGCGTTCCGCCTGAACCTGAGCCGCTACGCTGTGGCCAGCGGCAAGTTACGTAGTAGGTACCAACAATCTAATGACAAAACTGACATTGTTCCTCTACAGAGTCCGGGACAGAACGTTCACTGAAGGACAAGACACCCTTATAATCAATAGGGTGATCCGAAATAATTCCTTTTGGCTACACGGATGACACCACATTCCGAAACATCAGCAATTTATGATTCTTGCTGATTCTTGTGGATGAGGCAGGTGTTGAATTCACTAAAACAAGGAGACGTGGCAGGAACGTTCCTGCCATAAACGCCGCGATGGCAGCGTAACTATGTGTGTTGGCCCATGTTATTACGCACCATATAACACCCTCGCCCTCTCTTGCAGTGAAATTGTCCGTTTGAATGTGTGCGAATAAACATTCATACTTTTTATTTGAATCTTTGTTTGAAACTTTTTATGACAACTATGACCTCAAATTGACACACCCTGTGCACAGGGCCACATGTGGTTTCCATTCATACAATCAGTGTGTTGTGTGCTTATTAATATGATCGATTTTAATAAGTAGATTCATTGGCTTTTGCAGGAGACACACAATGTTTTTATTTGTGTGGAGACTTTTTCAAAAATAGCCAATAGTTACAAAAAATGTGCTTAAGCTATCAGACAAAAAAAACTGTAATATATTAAAATGTTGCATGTAGATATGAAATGAAATATGAAACAGGGCTCTCCGGGGGGTTTTATTGATATGCCCACCACTGCATGTGTGCCGGAGTCGTATGTGGAAGGAGGAGAATCGATTTAAAATGATCCACTAGGTGGTGCAATTAGGCCTTTTATGAATATAATGTAATTACAGTTTTTCTGAAGTGCTAAAGTGCATTTCCTAAAAAAAAAAAAAAAAACCTACAAACACAAACCATAAAATTCAAGCTGTGCTCACAAAATCGTTGACCTGTCTTGCAAAATCAAACAGTTGAACCCGAAGCATTTCAACTCAAAATCAAGCACGACTGTCAGAAAAGATATAAAACAGCCGACGTAAAAACACTCAGCAACTGTGGCATTAGCATCACAAAACGGGATAAAATCTTTATTTAGGATATTTGCACATTGCTGTACTTACGAATGTACTAATTAACATCCAAATAAAGAAATCTGAACCAGTCATCCTGATCACACGTCATCCAATTCCGGCATGCTGAGAAAAATCCTTCAATCCTTCAATTAAAAAGGCAGAGTGTGGTGGAGCATTTAGAAGGTGCTGGTTATTCTTGGACCACGGTGACAGCTCACGTTGTCCCGAACGACAGCCAAAACGGGATGCTCGGCCTGCTCATTGCCTCTTCTACTCACGTCTGAGACCATCGAGGGGTGGTAGAAGAAGGTCAGTGCTGACCTTCCAGTGTGGTGGACCACCTCACAGTTGCTGATTATGGTCACATCTCCTCCATGCTGGCCAGGCCCTTCCATAATGGCACGTTGCGACCTCTCGTCTCGTTCTCCTTGTTGCCAGATTGAATCCAGCGTAATCCATGAAGATGAAGAACGAGTTTACGAACCTGCACATATGGATACCGCTGCTCTTTCAGAGTTCTGCTCAAATGGAACCCTCCAGGCCGGTTCCACCATTATCTGGTTGCGTTGCAGGTCAGTTGTTGGATTACTCACATGGTTTATTCCATCAAAAGGCCTAATCCGCCGCTGTATTCCGTGCAGTCGTATTGCGTTGTTTGAAGGACCATCCCAACGTTTAGTGGCTCTTATTCATATCTGAGAACATGCGTACTGTCACGTTTCGGGGTCACAGGGAGAAGAGGGCACAGCAGCAAAAAATGAAAACCAGAATGGCACGAGGGCCGAAACAAAGAAAAACAAGGGAGCGACAGGAAGTGACCCGACACGGGTGGCGACAAGGCCAGAAACTGGAACAAACAGGGGTTCGGTTCAGGCTCCACGCCGTGCTGGGCAATCACGCTCAACTTGCTGCAGACCCTGTGATTCGGTGCCTTATTTACCTTATTTAGTTCGCTTTTTTTCTTTCCTTATGTATGTAGCACTGTCATTTATTTCAGAAATTTCTGGCACCTTATTGAATGATTATTGTTATGGATGTATGTGTTATTTTCTACATGCATATCTGCATGTAAGGAGTTGCTCTTAATCTCATTGTGCATGCGTAATAACGGCATTTTATCTTGTCTATTCTGTCTATTCTGCGCGGCAATAAATAAAGCAGATGTCTTCTCCCACCACCTGACGGGAAACACACCTTCAGTGCCTCCTGTGTGTGTGTGTGTGTGTGTGTGTGTGCAGATTAAAGAGCAAACGGGACAAGCGGAATCAGCTTTTAATACGCGTCCGACTGCGTGCGCTGCGTAATTTCACACGGAACAAACGAAGGTGGTTATTGGTACACAGCGCGCTTCCTCCTGAAATAAAGACGAGCGGCAGGAATCCAGAAGTCGTGACCATAATGACACCTGCCTCTGGGGCTGCAGGCGCAGTTATTATTCTGATGGGGGTCATGCATTAATGCAAAGCCCGTCATTAACAGACATGCGCTCGCCTTGCACCACACAGCGTCCTTCAAACACATGAAGCCATTTCCGCGCAAAGGACCGGGCGCGACGCAACATTACCGACTGAGCTCAGAAAAACGATACCGGCTCCGTGCAACCGACCAGTCATTTCCACGTCGATAACCGGTGGTAACTGGTGACGATGACTGGTGCCACGGCCGCCTGTCCGGTAGAAGTTGCAGGGCGCCCCGCACCAGGCCTGCACAGATCCCGGTGCTGACCTACTTCTCCGTCTCCCCTTCACATCCGACACGCCGCTAAAATCCATAAATTAAGGAAATTAACTGATGGGGCCTGCGGCAACTTTGTAAGCTATTTAAATCTTTAAATTTACAACATCTTCTGCATAGTTCATGTAATTGAACTAACTCGGGGCTTGTTACTTTAATGAGAAAAAATACCCGTCCCCGTCCCCCCCCTCCAGTTTGTTCTCCCGAAGACAACAAATTCCCGCCCCAGGGGCGAGTTCCCTGCCCGCCTCGGCGAGGGGGGCGCCACGCAGCCCCAGGACACGTCCGGGACAGTCCCTGTCTGGACACCCTGCATCTGCCAGGACACGTTGGGACAAAGAAGGATTCCTGACAAACTGGGGTCTGGTGCAGACGTGATACGATATACTGTATTTATTATTATTATTATTATTATTTATCGTTGTATACTCATATATTATCTATTGTTCTTCTGGCAGTTCACAAATAAAAAGAGCAGAATTGTTACCACCTCACTGAGAAGCATCTAAAATACTTGTGTAGTATTTTGTATTGTTAGTATTTTGTATTTTTGTGTATAGGATTGTACTGTGTTGTGTAGTATTTTGTATTGTTAGTATTTTGTATTGTTGTGTATAGGATTGTACTGTGTTGTGTAGTATTTTGTATTGTTGTGTATAGGATTGTACTGTGTTGTGTAGTATTTTGTATTGTTAGTATTTTGTATTGTTGTGTATAGGATTGTACTGTGTTGTGTAGTATTTTGTATTGTTAGTATTTTGTATTGTTGTGTATAGGATTGTACTCTGTTGTGTATTATTTTGTATTGTTGTGTATAGGATTGTACTGTGTTGTGTAGTATTTTGTATTGTAAGTATTTTGTATTGTTGTGTATAGGATTGTACTGTGTTGTGTAGTATTTTGTATTGTTAGTATTTTGTATTGTTGTGTATAGGATTGTACTCTGTTGTGTAGTATTTTGTATTGTTGTGTATAGGATTGTACTGTGTTGTGTAGTATTTTGTATTTTTGTGTATAGGGTTGTACTGTTTTGTGTAGTATTTTGTATTGTTAGTATTTTGTATTGTTGTGTATAGGATTGTACTGTGTTGTGTAGTATTTTGTATTGTAAGTATTTTGTATTGTTGTGTATAGGATTGTACTGTGTTGTGTAGTATTTTGTATTGTTAGTATTTTGTATTGTTGTGTATAGGATTGTACTCTGTTGTGTAGTATTTTGTATTGTTAGTATTTTGTATTGTTGTGTATAGGATTGTACTCTGTTGTGTAGTATTTTGTATTGTTGTGTATAGGATTGTACTCTGTTGTGTATTATTTTGTATTGTTGTGTATAGGATTGTACTCTGTTGTGTATTATTTTGTATTGTTGTGTATAGGATTGTACTGTGTTGTGTAGTATTTTGTATTGTAAGTATTTTGTATTGTTGTGTATAGGATTGTACTGTGTTGTGTAGTATTTTGTATTGTTAGTATTTTGTATTGTTGTGTATAGGATTGTACTCTGTTGTGTAGTATTTTGTATTGTTGTGTATAGGATTGTACTGTGTTGTGTAGTATTTTGTATTTTTGTGTATAGGGTTGTACTGTTTTGTGTAGTATTTTGTATTGTTAGTATTTTGTATTGTTGTGTATAGGATTGTACTGTGTTGTGTAGTATTTTGTATTGTAAGTATTTTGTATTGTTGTGTATAGGATTGTACTGTGTTGTGTAGTATTTTGTATTGTTAGTATTTTGTATTGTTGTGTATAGGATTGTACTCTGTTGTGTAGTATTTTGTATTGTTGTGTATAGGATTGTACTGTGTTGTGTAGTATTTTGTATTTTTGTGTATAGGGTTGTACTGTTTTGTGTAGTATTTTGTATTGTTAGTATTTTGTATTGTTGTGTATAGGATTGTACTGTGTTGTGTAGTATTTTGTATTGTTAGTATTTTGTATTGTTGTGTATAGGATTGTACTCTGTTGTGTAGTATTTTGTATTTTTGTGTATAGGGTTGTACTGTTTTGTGTAGTATTTTGTATTGTTAGTATTTTGTATTGTTGTGTATAGGATTGTACTCTGTTGTGTAGTATTTTGTATTGTTGTGTATAGGATTGTACTGTGTTGTGTAGTATTTTGTATTTTTGTGTATAGGATTGTACTGTTTTGTGTAGTATTTTGTATTGTTGTGTATAGGATTGTACTCTGTTGTGTATTATTTTGTATTGTTGTGTATAAGATTGTACTGTGTTGTGTAGTATTTTGTATTGTTAGTATTTTGTATTTTTGTGTATAGGGTTGTACTGTTTTGTGTAGTATTTTGTATTGTTAGTATTTTGTATTTTTGTGTATAGGGTTGTACTGTTTTGTGTAGTATTTTGTATTGTTAGTATTTTGTATTGTTGTGTATAGGATTGTACTGTGTTGTGTAGTATTTTGTATTGTTAGTATTTTGTATTGTTGTGTATAGGATTGTACTCTGTTGTGTAGTATTTTGTATTTTTGTGTATAGGGTTGTACTGTTTTGTGTAGTATTTTGTATTGTTAGTATTTTGTATTGTTGTGTATAGGATTGTACTCTGTTGTGTAGTATTTTGTATTGTTGTGTATAGGATTGTACTGTGTTGTGTAGTATTTTGTATTTTTGTGTAAAGGATTGTACTGTTTTGTGTAGTATTTTGTATTGTTAGTATTTTGTATTGTTGTGTATAGGATTGTACTCTGTTGTGTATTATTTTGTATTGTTGTGTATAGGATTGTACTGTGTTGTGTAGTATTTTGTATTTTTGTGTATAGGATTGTACTGTTTTGTGTAGTATTTTGTATTGTTGTGTATAGGATTGTACTCTGTTGTGTATTATTTTGTATTGTTGTGTATAAGATTGTACTGTGTTGTGTAGTATTTTGTATTGTTAGTATTTTGTATTGTTGTGTATAGGATTGTACTCTGTTGTGTAGTATTTTGTATTGTTGTGTATAGGATTGTACTCTGTTGTGTATTATTTTGTATTGTTGTGTATAGGATTGTACTGTGTTGTGTAGTACTTTGTATTGTTAGTATTTTGTATTGTTGTGTATAGGATTGTACTCTGTTGTGTAGTATTTTGTATTGTTAGTATTTTGTATTGTTGTGTATAGGATTGTACTCTGTTGTGTAGTATTTTGTATTGTTGTGTATAGGATTGTACTCTGTTGTGTATTATTTTGTATTGTTGTGTATAGGATTGTACTGTGTTGTGTAGTATTGTGTATTGTTAGTATTTTGTATTGTTGTGTATAGGGTTGTAGAACTTTCCTTGATTTATTGTCACCTGATGTGACTGTGGCCCCGCCCCTCACCTGCTCCTGTGACGTCAGCATGAAGTCGAACCTTGTGCAGGGCGGCTCGGACCCTTCATCTCTTCTCACGCTGGTTGGCGCCAAACGTCAAGAAACCGATGGCGGGAAACAGCTGCGCGGACGCGCGGATCCGCTCGTTATTTACAAACAAACAGACAAACGTGCGGGTGAATAAACAAGTAACGAGCGTCGCGTGTGCGTGATTATCACCGCTGAACGGGAAAGTGAAACAAAAAAAAAAACAAAAAAAAAAAAAAAACGAGACGCGGGGACGCGGCGTGGGCGGCGCGTGCACGAGCAATGCGCGCTCCCGACGTCTCCGTCTCTGAGCGCGTCTAATTGAAATGGCGCGCTGGGCCGCGGGCAGGTGCTGATGGCGCTTTCCGCAGAGCGCGCGCACGCGCGCACCCACGCGGGCGCGCGTTTTAATGTCCCGCGGGGAATCCGGCGTTACACTTCCACACATTAGCGGGACGGCAGGCGGCAGGACGCGGGGAGAAGCGGCCGGCGTGTCCGTGCGCGGAGGGACACTTTTTCTCAACAAGTTCCGCTCCACTTTCTGTCCAGCGACGGCGGGAGGTCCACATCTGATCTATATTCATATTTACGCGCGACAGTGAACCGTTACTCGCCCCCCCCCCCGAGATTATTGTTCTTATTCTCGGTGTATATACGTGTATTGGGGGCAGGACGGAGAGAAGATCGTGTTCGGAATGAGCTCGGCAGCCGGTAGAGCTGAGCTAACTGCAGCCTAATCCTCCGCCCCAGAGGCGCCCCGGCGGCCCGGAGCTCCGGGGACGGATTACGGGGCTCCTTCTCCTCCTCCGCCGCCGCCGCCGCGGAACGCAGCCGGCTCGCCCAGTCCGCCCGGGAGCCGAGGAGGCACGACGCGGCGACGCCGGGGAAGCGCGGGGCTCCGCTCCATGTCCAAGGTAAGGGAGCGACGCGGAGACCCCGCGGTGGACGGGTGGGCGGGCGGGGGTCCGGAGGAATGCGCCGGTTCCCCCCCAAACTTGGGGCGTCCGTGGGGGGAGACGCCACGCAACCGAGGAGCTGCGACCATGTTCGAGACGGTACGGCTGCGCTCTGGTCGGGTTCCGAGGCTGCTGCTGCTGATGATGATGATGATGAGGAAGAGGGTTATTTTTCCCGGTTATTATCGATTTTACGCGCGGATCGGGTCGCGGGTTCCGGGTCCGGACGCCATGTTGTGTAATTTCGGCGCGGCCGGGGGGGAAGTTGGACGCCGACGCTGCGCGGACGCAGGTGGAGACCCGACCCCCCCCCCCCCCCCCCCGTGACCCCCCGCGACCCCCTCAGCCGGTGGTTGACCGCTCCGCTTACAGACGGACACTTCCGGCCGTTTTTACTCACCTTTCGGGCCCCTCCCACGAGCCGAGGGAGAGAGGGAGAGAGGGAGGAGAAGAAAGAAACTCTTCTCCATTCCCCCTACTTTCATATCAGCAGGCTATTGGTTACTGAGGCCGGCGGCGGTACGAAGAGCCCCCAAACTTGCCCCCGCCCCCCCCATTTCTCCGCGATCCGACACCCGTCGTCCAGGGCGCGTATTAAACGAACGTTGTTCCTGAAGACTCTTTCGGGGGCCCCGAACGCCGAGCCGCCGCCCGCTTACGCTCCTCGGGCCCGGTAACAGGCTCCTGCAGACGAGGGCACCTGGGGCGCGCGGGGCCCCCCATAACACTACGCGCCGGGACACCCTAAAAAAGGCAGGAAGAGTGGGGTCGTTCTCTGGTTCGAACCCCTCCGCCTCCGTGAAGTCACCGCGAACGTAGGACAGCCCCCCCCCCCCCCCCCCCTCGCCGGGAATGTCACGCCTGACGCCGAACGGGACCTTTAATTGGAATGCTGCAGTTTGTTTCTGATCCCCCCCAGAGGCCGACGCCCAGCGTTCCTCCCCCCGCGCCGCTAACGAGCGTCCTCCCATCGTCCCCCCCGGCCACGCCGAACCCCGACATGCAGACGTACTTAATTAGCGGCGCGCCGGAGACCTGGGAGCCGCGCGCGGCAGCCGGCAGAGGTGGGAGCGGTCCGGTCGGAGTCGGGGGCGCGGCGCGTCACTCACCCCTCCCCATGGCTTCCACATTCGCTCTGTTCCAGGAAGGAAGAAGCATGTCCCGCCTGTCCCTGACCCGGTCCCCGGTCTCCCCGCTGGCGGCGCAGGGGATCCCGCTGCCGGCGCAGCTCACCAAGGCCAACGCGCCGGTGCACATCGACGTCGGGGGACACATGTACACCAGCAGCCTGGCCACGCTCACCAAGTACCCCGACTCCAGGTAGGCGCGCCCTCGTCCCAATGTTTCCGATAAACCAACGTCCGGGACCTCGGAAGGAGGGAACCGTATTTGGGGTGTCGTGCCGGTGGGGACCTCCTCCGCAGGTCAGCCGGTTCAGGGTCGGACCAATACGGTATTATTATAACAGGTGTTATATAGGGTTCGAACCCCACTTACTACCATCGTGTCCCTGAGCAGGACACTTAACCCTGAGTGTCTCCAGGGGGGACCGTCCCTGCCACTCTGGATAAGGACGTCTGGTAAACGCCGTAAATGTAACGGCCTGTTTTATTCGTCTTTACACTTTTTTTCTGCTCCGATGCTCGTATCGGCGCGGGGACCGGGGACCGGGGCCTCGCGGTGGGACGCGCACAGACCGGCCCGGCTAATGACAGGATGCGGGCGTCGGCGCCGGGGCTCCTCCTCTTTCCTCCGCAGGAAAACGGATTACGGAGCGACGGGCCGCGACCCCCCGCCGGAACATTTCTTTTAATAGATTGCCGTCTGAATAATGCAGCGGTGGAGAAGAAAGTTAGTCTAGTAACTAATGTGGGGACATCCGTCTTCGTCCACGCCGCCTGCGCGTGGGGACAGGGGTCATGCAACATTGATGCGCACTCTGCGCGCTGATGGCTGCTTAACAGCCCGGCGTGGTCGTCCCGGCGACAGCGGTAATGAACGCGCCCGGCCATCCCTCATCCGCCAAAAGTTCCCAGGTCTGCGGCAAAAGTTGGCTCCTAGAACTTTCTCCAGGACGCAAAACCGGGCAACGTGACCACTGAGCCGGCGTGGAGACGGTATTCCGTGACGGTACTCCAATCGTGCATGAAAACGGACAATTGTGGATGGGATCCTGTGATGATTGACAGGCGGTTAGAACCGCGGTTTTACCGCACTGAACTATATCCTGAGCAGTCTGGAATATGAGGGATTTCAGTCGTATCGCCAGTATGCGGTAGTATCGGTGTGGTGTCACCGCCCCAGAGGCCCATTTTGCCGGGTATGGTGGATTCCGGTGGGTATGACGTGAGCGTCGAGCGCGTGCAAATTAGCCCGAGAGGGAGGCCACGCCCCCCTGGCCAGGCCTGTGACGGGCGCCTGGTGCGTGGCGGGCCGCGACGAGCCGACCTACCGGCCCGCCGCCTCCCCTAATACCGACAGGTCGGGAGATCAGAGAACGTCTCTCTCTCTCGCTCTCTCTCGCTCTCTCTCTCTCCCCGATGCAACAGCGTGGTCGGGCGAGCAGCTCTACCTGTCAGACGTGACGGAGACAAAGCGCGGCGAGGGGGGGGGGGGTGCCGTACGACTGCTGCTGAGGGGCTGAAAGTGGTGATTTACAGAAAAGGAGGGAGGGAGCGAGAGAGAGAGAGAGAGAGAGAGAGAGAGCGAGCGAGCGAGGGAGGGGGAAGAAAGAAAAGAAAAACAGGCAGCATTTTAATTGCTTTTTAAAAAAGTGGAGATGAAAAACAGAGGTAGCCCGGGGCGGTATGGTGAAATTCTAGCTGGAAGAATTGCAAGACCATATGAGAAAGGAACACCCCGGGCACAACAGGGAGATGAGTATTGGTTTTTTATAAAGCATTTTGCATCGATTTCCAGAGCAAAAAAAAAGAAGAAGAAGAAGAAGAAGAAGAGGAGGGGTGGGAAAGAGCAAGGAAAGGAGAGATTGATAGAGAGAGATAGGAAGGAGCAGGAAGAGGGGAGGAAGGAAGGAAGGGAGATGTAGGGAGAGGAACAATGAGACAGCGAGTGGACGTGTCGGCGAGAGACGAGTTAAAATAGTTAAATCTACACAGTCCGCGGCGGCGATTCCGTACAGGGTGGAATGAAAGTTCCCAGGTCCGAGCCCCCGTCACCCCGTTCCATCACTAACCACTCATTACCTCCACATTTAGCCGGAAATTCCAGTTCTGCCGTTTGACCGTAATCAGATTGAATGAAGTATGGCGTCATATCAACTAAAGTCAACAAGTAAAACGCAAACAGGAGCAACTTTTCTTAGTGAATTTACAGCATTTACCAGACGCCCTTATCCAGAGCAACTGACAGTCAGTAGTTACAGGGACAGTCCCCCCCCGGAGACACTCGGGGTTAAGTGTCTTGCTCAGGGACACAATGGTAGTAAGTGAGGTTTGAACCTGGGTCTTCTGGTTTATAGGCGAGTGTCTTACCCACTAGGCTTCTCCCACCCAAACTTACAGTCAGTAGTTACAGGGACAGTCCCCCCCTGGAGACACTCAGGGTTAAGTGTCTTGCTCAGGGACACGATGGTAGTAAGTGGGGTTTGAACCTGGGTCTTCCAGAACACCATAAGGAAAGTCATTTGTTTTTTGTAATTTAATACAAAAAGACCATATCGATGAAGATACTTTTGGGAAGTTTGATCGGAAGTTCTTTTTTGGGAAATATTTCATGCTACATGTTATAAATACGGAGTGCATGTAGATGTGTTACGCGTTTCGGTGAAATGAAACGATATCCTCGTCTTTGGTGATCCATCCCGGCGCACCTCCGGTAACGGAGTCCCCGGCCACCCCGGCCTGCCGCGCCGAGCGGGACACTTCAAACGGGATTCGGCGGGGGCAGAAATGCGCCCTGAGCTCCCGAGCTTCCGTCCGGGATGCTAATGCGTTTCAGGCCTGGCGCTAATAAAATTGAAAAAGTAAATGGAGGGTAATTGTTTCATGCGAGCGAGAGAAGCCGCCTTCATTCCATTACGCGCGTGTGTTCGTTTTAATTTCCAGAATCAGCCGCCTGTTTAATGGCACCGAGCCCATCGTGTTGGACAGCTTGAAGCAGCACTACTTCATTGACCGGGACGGGGAGATATTCCGCTACATTCTCAGCTTCCTCAGGACCTGCAAACTGCTGCTGCCGGACGACTTCAAGGTAAATGAGGGAACCGCCGCCTTTTTAAAAGGGAAATGTATATATGTATATATAGTTAACATGCAGACCGAGCTGCTGTCCAGGAGTGGAATAGAGTGACTGGCATTTCACCATTTGGGTTTAGTTATGCTGGGAAATAATTTGCCAGGGCGGGAATATGATGGAATATGATCTGGAGCTGTGTGTTTATGTATACAGTTCAGGATTTTTTATTTTTGACATATAAATGTATTCCCAGTCACTCTTAGGACATTGCACCGAATAAATCTTAATGCAACATATAAACAACAAAAAAGTCATTTACAATAATAAAGGCAGAGTGAAATCTCACCCGTATTATGTTACTTCATCAGAACACTGGAATTAAAGCGCCCGATAACCTGCATGTTGGTGTTGGTAGTGGGCGTGGTCACGTTCACTATAATTAAAGTGCCTGATAACCTGCATGTTGGTGTCGGTAGTGGGCGTGGTCAAGATGACTGGAATTAAAGTGCCTGATAACCTGCATGTTGGTGTTGGTAGTGGGCGTGGTCAAGATGACTGGAATTAAAGTGCCTGATAACCTGCATGTTGGTGTTGGTAGTGGGCGTGGTCAAGATGACTGGAATTAAAGTGCCTGATAACCTGCATGTTGGTGTCGGTAGTGGGCGTGGTCACGTTAGCTGGAATTAAAGCGCCTGATAACCTGCATGTTGGTGTTGGTAGTGGGCGTGGTCACGTTCACTATAATTAAAGTGCCTGATAACCTGCATGTTGGTGTTGGTAGTGGGCGTGGTCAAGTTGACTGGAATTAAAGCGCCTGATAACCTGCATGTTGGTGTTGGTAGTGGGCGTGGTCACGTTGACTAGAATTAAAGCACCTGATATCCTGCATGTTGGTGTTGGTAGTGGGCGTGGCCACGTTCACTATAATTAAAGCGTCTGATAACCTGCTTGTTGGTGTTGGTAGTGGGCGTGGTCAAGTTGACTGGAATTAAAGTGCCTGATAACCTGCATGATGGTGTTGGTAGTGGGCGTGGCCACGTTGACTGGAATTAAAGCGCCTGATAACCTGCATGTTGGTGTTGGTAGTGGGCGTGGTCACGTTCACTATAATTAAAGTGCCTGATAACCTGCATGTTGGTGTTGGTAGTGGGCGTGGCCACGTTGACTGGAATTAAAGCGCCTGATAACCTGCATGTTGGTGTTGGTAGTGGGCGTGGTCACGTTCACTATAATTAAAGTGCCTGATAACCTGCATGTTGGTGTTGGTAGTGGGCGTGGCCACGTTGACTGGAATTAAAGCGCCTGATAACCTGCATGTTGGTGTTGGTAGTGGGCGTGGTCACGTTGACTGGAATTAAAGCGCCTGATAACCTGCATGTTGGTGTTGGTAGTGGTCGTGGTCACGTTTGTGTTCAAGGCGTATTATGAGCGTAGAGACCGGAGGAGTATTAGGGGGGTTTAAATCGTCCACAGTAACAAAGTAGCGTGTGTGAGAGCTGTCAATCATGCCCCTTTTAAACTTTGTTTCTAAAAACACCATTAAAGTTGTCAGAAATAACAGATAACTAGCGACTAGCAGTCACTTCCTGTTTTTATTTATTCTTGTAAAGATTTAAATGGTGAGATGATAGAGAACACACCCCACGCTCTGCATCTTTTATTGCCCTAAGTCTTAATTATGCTGAAATTCACATTATAATAACAGGTACAGTGATGGAGTAGCGTCCCATATCAGATACGTACAAGTCTGCGGATGAGTATTGCGATGTTGTAATTGAATTATGTGAATGAGAAAACAGGACAGTTTTAATTACGGTCTCCTGGCGTGTGCGGTGACAGGCGAGTGGCGTAAAAAGTCGTAACGTGTGCCCAGCCCCCAACACCGACCACAGGCAGGGCGTCAGGGGAGGCTTGAACGATGGGGTCCGAGGAGGCACACAACACAGGACACACACACACACACACACACGTTCCAGTTCTGTAAATGGGCCACGGCAGCAGCTCCCGTGGTCCAGATTAAACAGCCATGGCTGCACACACCTGGCTCCTGCTTCCGGAAACCTCCACCCGGGACTCTGCAGAGGAGCGATGCATGCTGGGAAGGCGCTCTCGCCCGTTGCATTCCGGCCCTCGCGGCCCGCCGGCCTTCGCACCTTCCGATTTGCATGGCGGTGGGGGAGAAATGCAAATGGCGTCTGGTGGAATGGAGCGCGTCCTTATCCGCAGACAATCGCGGCCGCGCTCGCCTCAGGACCAGATCTGTTCTGCTGGCAGCCGCGGCGGTGTGGGTTTTGCTAAATCGATGTGAAAGTCGGGGTGGAGGAGGATGCACCGGAGCAGGCTGATTCGTTTGTTCTACGTTCGCGTTTTTTTGGCTAAGCGCATTGCGAACGCACGCGGGAATGTTGGTCGTTTTGAGAAGTGTGTGTCGGGGGACTGAGTTAAGGTCGTTGGACCTTTCCTGATTCCGGGAACCACGTCCTCCACTGTCGAGTGGGTCATTTCCGCATGGATTCCAGGTTTCCGTCGTCTTCTGTGGCACGCATGACACTTGTGACACACAACAGCACCGCACACAGTGAAATTTATCCTCTGTATTTAACCCATCACCCTTGGTGAGCAGTGTGTGGGGACGGCGCTTTGCTCAGTGGTAGCTTGGCGGATCGGGATTCGAACCGGCAACCTTCTGATTACGGGGCCGCTTCCTTAACCGCTAGGCCACCACTGCCCCCTGGTGAACGGTGAATGTTGCTTTCGGCAACGGCGTAGAACTATCACGCGATGCCCATAGACCAACCTTTCAGTTTGTTTACTGAAATAATTACAATCGGCATTATTAGGGTGGAGCTCGGTATGGGCGTTAGCCACGCCTACTTTTGGAGCCCGCAACACGAAGAAATCGTCATTCAGACGATTTCTTTTGCTTCAATCCACGCCTCTGATCCTGCTGTTCCTCAGCAACGCCTCGCAGCAGCGGCTGGTCATGTGACCTAATAATATGGCCAATAAGAATGCCGGGTTGGGGCCGAGTGAAAATATGGAAGTATGGAGCGCCCAGACACCGATCGATATGAATTGAATCTTTACGTTTTCATAATAACGACCATGCTGTATATCTATATGTGAAGATCCTTAACAACTTATTCAGCTTATGCACGTTACGACATCATTCATTAAGGTGTAAATTGGAAGAATGATGGTTTATAGGCATAAAAACAACATTTCACCAACGTTCTAGTAACATTCTAGTAACATGGTGGGGCAGTGGTGGCCTAGCAGTTAAGGAAGCGGCCCCGTAATCACTTGAACTTCTGGAAGATAGTGAAGTAATTGATCAATCGCCCGGCCTGATACCAGCGTGGCCGATACGGAACCGCAAGCCACGCGGCCTGGACAACACGACTGTCATCACGGTGGAATAAAGCGGAATGAAGATCCTGACGGGTCTAGTCGGATGTCCGTCACGGTCGGGCCGCACCGTTATGCCGGCGCTCGGCTCCAGAGCTGCACTTTGATACGGAGAGCGGCCCGGGGCGCCGCAGCGATGGAAACCGACACAGGCGCCGCCGTCGCATGCCGCAATCCGACATGTCGCAACGTTTTTCGGGGCGCCGGCCCGCCCGCCCCGCGCGAGAGGGGGAAGGAAGATGGCCGCTAATGAAGGCAGCGAGCGGAGGCCCCGGCTCCTGCGTGGTGGGCCTCGCGGCCCCCGGAGCTCCTGATGATGCAGTCCAACCGAAACACCCACGCAACTTCCACTCGGGGCTCCGGCTGTAAAGATCTCACGCAACTCGCTAACGTAAAAAAAAAAAAAAAAACGGTGCTGTTGGTTGCCGTGGTAGTGGGCGCGAGGACGTGATGCGGTACCTTGCACACATTTCACTTTTTCACTTTATACTTTGACTGCGCTCATTTGCACACCGTCACCCTACCTGTTACACATATTTTATGTTTTATGTGGCCTAGCGGTTAAGGAAGCGGCCCCGCGATCAGAAGGTTGCCGGTTCGAAATCCCGATCCGCCAAGGTACCACTGAGGTGCCACTGAGCAAAGCACCGTCCCCACACACTGCTCCCCGGGCGCCTGTCATGGTGCCCACTGCTCACTCAGGGTGATGGGTTAAATGCAGAGGACAAATTTCACTGTGTGCACCGTGTGCTGTGCTGCTGTGTTTCACATGTGACAATCACTTCACTTCATAAAAGTGTAATATTTGGTTATGTTTGCAAAATTTGCATATTGGTTTTTCATTGTTTACTTGCAATATTTGCAATATTGAGGTCTATATCAGTCGCTAAAGCATTTCACCGCATATCATGCCGTGTATGACCGTGAACGTGACAAATAAAGTTTGAATTTGAATTAAATGCAAAACAATTAGTATCGTAATTGGCAGCATCTCTGCAGGTGTCACTTACCTTAAAGCTCCAGGTCACATGATGCTGTGAATGTGAACGATGCAACGAGGAGGAACGGCATTTAACAGGAAACCGGGACGCCCGGTGCACCGACAGGTCAGAGGTCAAAATCCTCCGAATGTCCTGGCTAGTCACGGGTTAATCTGCAACAAACGGGCGGTATATATCTTTTATTGTCATGCATTCCCCGCAGCGCTTCGTGGTATTTTTCGAGGTACGTTGGTGCCATCTGGTCTTGTGGGAAATTAAGAGGCGGGAGCGAGGGGCGCACGGCCCGCGGCGAGCTCCGCCCGGGGGGGAACCAGCCAATCTGCCGTCGCGTGGAGGAATGCGGCGTCCCAGGTTCTAATCTGCTCTTCACGCGCAGGACTTCCACCTGCTGTACGAGGAGGCGCGGTACTACCAGCTGACGCCCATGGTGAAGGAGCTGGAGCGCTGGAAGCAGGAGCGGGAGTGCCGGCGGCTGGCGCGGCCCTGCGACTGCCTGGTGGTGCGCGTGACCCCCGACCTCGGCGAGAGGATCGCCCTGAGCGGCGAGAAGGTGCTGATCGAGGAGATCTTCCCCGAGACCGGCGACGTCATGTGCAACTCGGTCAACGCCGGCTGGAACCAGGACCCCACGCACGTCATCCGCTTCCCGCTCAACGGCTACTGCCGACTCAACTCGGTGCAGGTGGGCCCATTACTACTGACCATTCAGGGGTGTCCTCCAGGACCCCGGTTGGTGACCCCTGCCTCAATTAATTCTGTATTGTTTAACATAATATGTTTAACATGTTTTATATACCGGGGTTGCGGTGCCCTTTGACCCCGGATTCTTGTGTGGAGTCCCGCGGTAAATGGCGTGGTAAACGTGCGGCTGGAGCCAGGCGAGCCAGACGGGACGTCAGGACGTACATGTGCCGTTTTTTTGGGGTTTTTTTTTCGAGACTGTAACCGTAGTAACCACCGTCTGCCCCCCCCCCAGCTCACATTTATTCCAAGGTGCGTGTGCGCGCTCGGGAGGTTTCTAGAACGCCGCGTCCTCACACCCTCCGTCACACACACACTGCGCCCCGACACCTCCGCCGCCCCGGCGCCGACGCGAGAGACCACCTCCGGGGGTGTCAGGAGCGGGACGGAGCGCGTCTCGGCCGCGGCCATGTCTTTTTTTTTTTTTTTTTTGCCAGAAATGAAAGGAAGGAGCGGTGGGGGGGGGGATGATATGCATAATTTACGCGTTGCTCCTTTTTAAGACGCAGCTCCAATATAACACGGCCCGCAGCGGTTGAAACACACGTATTGCATTTTTTAATACCGTACTTACAATTTCTCAAACAGCCTAAACCGGTTTATACTTCTTTTATAGATTTTTAAATGGCTTGCAATATAATTAATTGGCCGCATCAACTAGCACAACACTTTCCCACTCTGTTTACCGCCAAAACCCGGGCTGTTTCCCCGAAGCTTCCGGAACGGCACCGAGGCGAAGGCGAGTCCCCCCTCGTCCTCTCCGACCGGCCCTTTAAGCGGCGGGCCGTCCGGAGCCCTTCCCAGGAGATCTGGGACGCGTGTGTGTCTGTGTGTGAGTTAATACATGTTACTACACGTTAATACACACATGACATGTCACTACATTCTTCACTCGAGTACAAATACAGATATCAGCCTTAAAAAAGGCTCAACGCGAATCTCTCCAAACTGGAACGACGAGTGTAGAAGTGAAGAGTTGGCAGGCAAGTGGACCTGAGGACTTCCCCTAAATAGAGTATCGTGTACGGTTACGGTATTTCTACGAATGGAAATGTGGCGCAAGGTTCTGTGTTGTGTTTATCACCTGTCCTGTGAAGGAGCGCCAAGGAGAACATACACACACACACACACCCACACACATTCCCACAGCTGGAGCCACTGCGGTCGCAACATGCATCACGGTGATGGAGCGCCGCGATCCGTCCGGATCGTCACCACGACACGGGCAGGTCCCGGCTGTCACTCACACACACACACACACACATACACATACACACACACACACACACACACACATTCCCACAGCTGGAGCCACTGCGGTCGCAACATGCATCACGGTGATGGAGCGCCGCGATCCGTCCGGATCGTCACCACGACACGGGCAGGTCCCGGCTGTCACTCACACACACACACACACACATACACATACACACACACACACACACACACACACACACATTCCCACAGCTGGAGCCACTGCGGTCGCAACATGCATCACGGTGATGGAGCGCCGCGATCCGTCCGGATCGTCACCACGACACGGGCAGGTCCCGGCTGTCACTCTCACACACACACACACACACACACACACACTCTCTCTCACTCGATCAATTCTGGGTCAGGAGCCACCGGTGTTACAGCAGCGCCGCTCTCCAGCCGGACAACTGGGTCACGGCGACGTCATCGGAGGCCAGACGGGGCGCGTCTGCGGCTCCCTCGGTGGGGTGAAACTATGCCGGGCGGCGGCCCGGCGCGGCACAGCGGCGACTGTCCCCTCAACTCCTTCAGGAGAGCCGCTAATCGCGGTTTTAGGCGTAAAAAAACGCCCGTAATGTTGCTCCGGAGGTTTATATTTAAAAAAATGGCTGCCGCGTCGACGCCGGGAGAGCAGGGGACCCCACTATCGTACCCCATGGCGAGGACCCGGCGGAGATCGGGGCGTCAAAAATCACCTTCTCCACCGCGGTCCGGCCTCGGCAGCAGTTGTCCTTCGTAGTCGTTAACGTGCCGCGCCGATCGAAGTCGGCCGCGTAAGATCATCTCCGTAACCGCCTGTCGCTTGATGCTCGGCCGGGTCTGGTAATTTGTACCCCGATTAAACCCACAAATGAGAGTCCCGTCACCCCCACTCTGAGCACGCAGTCCCCTTCGCACCCGGTCCCACCGACGGGGGTCCCCCGGTGAGGGCCCGGCAGCCCGGGGCCGGGCCTTTCATTTTTAAGTAAACACGCGGCCGCTCGTCTGGTCGGGATTTTGAAAAAACCTTCAAATAAAAACCCCACAACACACACCGGCGGCAGGAGAAGTTATCTGTTCTCCAAACGTCTCCCTCCGGCGCCGCTCCGGCTCGTCCTCATTCCCCGCACGTCCCCGCGCCGAGACGTAGAGACCCTGACCGACGGTCGTCGCGGTTGCCGCGGTGAGCGTTATAATAACCCGCTTGACCGTCTCTGCCTCCCCGCAGGTTCTGGAGCGGCTGTTCCAGAAGGGCTTCAGCGTGGCGGCGTCGTGCGGCGGCGGCGTGGACTCGTCCCAGTTCAGCGAGTACGTCCTGTGCCGCGAGGACCGGCGGAGTCAGTCCATCAACACCCCCATCAGAATAAAGCAGGAACCCCTGGACTAGAGCACGCTGGGAAACAGGACGGGCGCCCCACTCCCCCAGTCCCCCCCGGTCCCCCGGACCCTTCGCCCAGCCAGGAACCCGAGAGCGGGGAATGTAGTCTCGCCAACGACGACGAAATCACGACCTGTCACTCCAACAAGAAGATCCCAAAGAACGTAGGCGTGATGAAGAACCACGGCCGGAACGCTCCGGAACCCCTTTTTTTCCGCCTCCTCGTGGCCGCGGCGCGGGGTGCGTTGTCCAGTCCTGTTGGGGTGTTTTTGGGAACGGGGGACTCCCAGCGTCCCTCAGCGGGGCGGACGCGCGGCGCCGCGGCCAGGCGTACAGCGTCCCTCTTTCTTTTTTCCTTCTTTCCTCGCCGTTTTATTGTCCTTTATACGAAACGTCTTATCACGCCATGATGTATACGGTTGTTGATGCTCGCAGTCTGTACTTTGTGTTGTTTCCTCCCGTCTCTTCTCGCTATTATTTCGTATATGAAGGATGTACGGGAGTCGTATTCAGAAGTCATTACGTCCGGAAGCTTCCGAGCGAGCTTCCTGGCAATGAAAAAAAAAAAAAAAAAAAAAACGATTACGTCTGGAGGCTACGTGGCGAAAGCCGTCTGGCCGATAATGCGTTCTGAGCTGGAGAGGGCCCTTTGTTTAAAAGGAGCCGCACAGGATTCTGGGTATTTTGAAGTCTTTCATAGTAAAACGATGTAAGAAGAATTAGTCGCTGTTGTCATGATTAGCCTTAAAACATATCGGTAAAAAGTCCCATCTCGCCGGCGGAGCGCTTTTGCGCGTGATGAAATTGTACATACGGCTCTTTAATGTATTGGCAGGCGATGGCGATGGTCGGAATGTGAGGAGAAATATCTTTAAAAGATTGTGTTGAAATGTGACTATTTATGATCCTCTGTACCTAGTTTTGCACTTACGCCGGCGCACGACGTTCCGGTGACGTGGCCACGTTGGCTTGATCCAACATCAACCGCGCCGGGCCGCACCGCACCGCCCCCCCCCCCGGGGGCCGCGGAGTTCACTTGAAGAGTCTCGCGATCGACGTGGAGAACACGCCGCACCTGTCCGCTCGCGCTGCGCGTTGATCTTCTTCTTCCGTCTTCGGCCGTTTCAAAGACGCGGTTGGTGCAATAGTTGGTGAACTAGTGCGGTGAAGAACCGGATCAAAGACCCGGACTAGAAAGGGCCGCGTTCTGCATTCTTACAGATGCTGTTTCTTCCAGTCCAACAGACTCGATCGAATGGGGGCCATTCTGATCTTGCGGGGTCGTTACTCGCAATTCTGCAGAACGGCTCTGCCACGGACGCCCCGTCAAGGCTCAGAAGGTCTTCATTATCTTGGCCGGTAGTTGGGGCCGACGCCGACTCTCCCTAATCTGCTCCCCGCCCCTGTCCGCCGATTAAACCAACACAAAGAGCCCCCAAATCCTGCTAAGACCTCCCAGGGGGGGCGGTCCCCTAATCAGCACCCCGCCTTTGTTCCGCGCCGAATCTGGACGGGCCCCTCACATCACGTCCCCACAAAGGGAATGGCCAACCAGCCCTTTTCATGTGCTGACGGGTGTGTGTGGAGGGGGGGGGGGTCTTCAGAGCCGACCCCAGAGGCTCCAGTGCCGGTGGAGCCGCAGTCGGGGCCCCCTGCTGAGTCACCCTCACACACACACACACACACACACACACACACACACTGTCCTGCTGGTCCCCCAGAGCAGTGACGTTTGACATGGTGGGCCGCCAGTTCAGAAACCCATAATGCACCTGGTGTTGCCGGGGTCGGTGTTGAGTCCAGTGGCTGGTATGATGTACAGTTGTTTGTATATTACAATCTATCGGGACCGTGGGTTTCCACTGAGCCCTGGAGCGTAGAAAAAGAAAAAAGAAAAAAAAAAGAAAAAGAGAAATACAAGAAAAATTATTACGAAGTCCTAATAAAAAAAATGTAAAAAAAAGGAAATTTCAAATTTGCAAGCAATATTTTGTGTACATAAAAAGGACAAAAAAAAAATTCCAAAAGGTGCAAATGTTAATTATTTAATATGTTTTAATAACTAGACTGTGGTATTAAAAGGGCATGTGTTTATTTGCAGTGTCTTCTTCTTCACCTCTCGATTTTACCTACATATTTGCGATAATAAACGGATGTACTGTTTATCGGACCCCGGCTCTGCTCTTTTATTCTGGAAGAAGGAACGTCGGCGCTTAATTAGCGCCAGAGTCCTTGGGGGGGGGGGGGGGGGGGGGGGTTCCGAGTCGGTGTAGCTGCTCAACTCCCGACCGCTCCGCCCGAGAAGCAACATTAATCAGTCTCGTTGCACGTCACCACCAATATCGCTGCTGCTGCTGCTGCTGCAGATTAATTATTTTACATCCAGGGATTAATTGTAATTAAGAATTCCCTTAAACACAACCGGGTTCGAAGCCACGCGTTGAAGCGCGTTGTTCGTGGCTAAAACGAAAAAGGTTGCTTTTTACGATTTTTCTTCATTGTTGTTCTTCATCCTGGTGTGCTGTTGTACCGTAAAACAACTTAAGAACTTTTTAAAAACTATACATTTCAAAGCTACTTGAAATAAAATGGACAAAGGGCAAAAATGATTGTTCTTTTTCTTTCATGTGGAGCTTTCTGAAATGACGTTTATGAGCAGTGTTTCGTTGTGAACAGGAGCTTAATGCATTGAACAATTATGGTAGTAGCCTAGTGGGTAACACACTCGCCTATGAACCAGAAGACTAGAGTCACAGGTTCAAATCCCACTTACTACCATTGTGTCCCTGAGCAGGACACTTAACCCTGAGTGTCTCCAGGGGGGGACTGTCCCTGTAAATACTGATTGTAAGTCGCTCTGGATAAGGGCGTCTGATAAATGCTGTAAATGTAAATTATGAGTTTGGTAGCTACATACTAAAGCTAACTTTTAATGGGTCAGTGGATGAACGCTAAAAAGTTATTGTTCATTTGTTTTCGAATCTTCGTCATACGGAGAAAAGAGAAAACTCAACCACATATTTTGTTCGTAGTTTAGTAAACAGCTGATTTATTCCTTTACAAAATAGGTACAAATACAGAAGTATGTTTTTTTTTTTTATCACACAAACCAGAAATCTTCAATATATGTACAGAGTTTTACCAAAATAACGTAGTTCTAATAAACACATGGTTTTGTAAACAATATTTACAAATTATCCATACATTAAAACATTAAATTTCCAACTGTGTACATCAGTAATACCGTCCTAATAATATTTTGGCTAAAAAGCTGAAGTAGAAAGGTCGTCCTGCTGACTTATCAGAAACAATAAAAATAATTATTAAAATTGTTTTTTTAAACTGGACAAATAGGTCTATTTGTGCTTGTTTTAAAATTACTTTACTATGGAATTTTGAGATAAAATTGCTTTGCCTGAAATATGGCGAAAATAAAAGATCGAAATGGAAGGAGGGGGGGCAAAAAAAAGAAAGAAAAAAGAAATAAATAGTTAAAAAATAAAAAATTCCCTTTAACAATACTGCTGGATGCTAAAAACGAACACGGGATTTGAAACTAAGCTATACATTAGTAACACAGCGTTCTGTTTATAGTCATAAAAACAGTATAGTGCTGTTAAAATAAAATAATAAAAAAACCTTCAATACACATGAATGTAATCAGTTATTATCTTTTTTTTTTTTTCCATCATTGAACATACAAATTACAAAGCAACACGTTTCGGACAAAGCAGGTGCATAGAAGCCAGGGACTCCACTTTAAATAGCAAAACCAAACCAAAAGGCCATGAAAAGTAGGGTTGGTCAAGATATCACTGAGGAGGACACTGAAGCCAGAGAGCACGGTCTCTGATGACATCATTTCGTAGCCGGGGTGACCCTGGGTCAAAAACCGGGTCCAGTGATCTGAAGTGAGGCTGAGGGCCACCCCGGCGGTCCGGTGGGTCAGGGAGGAAAGCATCCACACACTCGCGAGGTTCCCTTTAAGCCAAGTAAGTTATGAGATGAAGCACAAGAGATTCTGCAGGAGAGGAGGTTAGTGTTACTGGCCACGGCTACAGATCTGAGATCAGTCGTTTGCTTACAATGTTGAGGAGCCTGATCCAGGACCAGCCAGCATTCAGACAAGTAAACTATCGAAATGGTACGCATGGCCACGAAATAAGGTCAGAAGTCGGGTAACTTGAGGAGGGGCCATCTGTAACCATGATAAATCTGCAGAGAGGTTATTGAGGTACAACATTTCAAACACGCGTAGCGAAAATAGTCATGTGGGAATAATGTACAGGCCAAAGGGTAAAAAATAAATGTCTTTTAAAAAAAAAAAAAAAAAAAAAAAGTATTTACATTATAATGGATTCAGACTGTATTTCAATTCATTCCGGTCTTGTGGACTTTGGGTTCGTTACTGATTGTAATGCACCGGAGTTCTGTGAATAACTGTTCAGCATGTCTGCGGCGTCAGAATTATGATGTGTAAAAAAATAAAAATAAAAACAGTACATGAGGTTCACCATCGATTTAAGATGGCTGGTCATAACTAGAGTCGCTACAGTTTTTTTTTTTTTTTGTTTTGTTTTTAATATATATATATAATATATATATTTACAGAAAACATCTTTTAAAATGAGATCTGGCTCTATGGCCAACACACACACACACACACACACAGTCTTCACAATCGAACCTTGACTCAAACCCAGAGTTTGCATGGCCTTATCATCAACATCTTAAATACACTTTTTTTTTTTTTTTTCCATTTCATAATGGAGGAAAAACAGTGGTAACATACAGCATCTTTTTTTTTTTTTTTTTTTTTTTTTTTTTTTTTTAAAAAGGTTTTTCTATTTAAAAGCTACGATAACGTCACGACAGACACTGAGCTGAGACACTAGACCCGGTTTGAAGGCACGTTTGCAGGGGGGCTGGAAAGCGCTGAGGGCCGGTGCTCCGCGCGTGTAAGGGGCGTGTGCTACTTGAGCAGGGCGCGGTACAGTAAGAGCGAGCGGGCCGTTTCGCGCTCCTGCTCCATGTAGAAGATGAAGTCCCTGAGGTTGACGCGGGTGATCCGTTGCCGGGCGTACTGCCGCGACGACGAGGCCGCTGTGGACAAGGCGGCCGGCGAGTCCGCCGAGCTCCCCGATACCTGAGGAGAAGAGCAGGAGAAACGGTCAGGAGCGCCATCAAACATCCAATCTCACCAATCTTACCGGAGGCATGAAACAAACCAATCAGATGTGAACGTTCTTGGGGGCGGGGCCAGGAATATTTAGGCACATCACTTGATTCGATTACACCGGATTATGCCTTTGACTACTTGGAACTTTTAATGTAAAGTATTCGTAACGGCCCATAACGAATTTACTTTGAAAGGGACGTAGAAATTCGCCTGGAAGTGCACACACCAAAATGGCAAAGGACCATTGGGACAACATGGTAGTAGTCTAGTGGGTAACACACTCGCCTGTGAACCAGAAGACCCAGGTTCAAACCCCACTTACTACCATCGTGTCCCTGAGCAGGACACTTAACCCCGAGTGTCTTCAGGGGGGGACTGTCCCCGTAACTACTGACTGTAAGTCGCTCTGGATAAGGACATCGGATAATTACTGTAGTAAATTAATACAAAGTTCAGCAGGTTCCACATAAACTGACAACAAAAAAAGTGAGTCCACGTCTTCACACTACGAAGACGGATCTCCTTCACCCCCATCTTAGAGCACCGAACATGTTCAGTCAGCATTAGAACAACCAGAACTGGCCCCACAATCAACTAAAAAAGGAGTCCTCGTCCACACGAGTCCCTCAGGACCTCCTCGATGTCCTCGAGTTGACTGGCGTCCTCCCCTCCTCCTCGGCGCGCCCACGGATCGAAGCTGCGCCGCCAACCGAGGACAGAGGGACGGGCGCGTTGACGTCGGCGTTTTGCCGGACTCTCCGCCACGAGACTGGCGTGGGTCGTTTGCGTTGAGACGCGCGCAGGAAGGGGCGGGACACCCGCGCGCAATTACGCTGATTGCGCTCTGTAAACAGGCGGCGCAGACGCAGGGCCGTAATTGCCACCATGTGGCGCGAGCGGGGGGATAAGGAGAACCCGCGCGGTACCGGCTTCGCCGCCATGTTTACCGCCTGTCACCGCCTGCGACGGGCACGGCGGCTGATTGGCGCGGCGTGAGGTACATCTGGGCCCCGGCCACTGTCACCCGGGGCGTCGCGGGCCCCATGCCTCATCACGCCCAATGAGAGCTGACCCCCGGGTGAAAGACGGGCCTGCCCGCCGCCCTGCCAATTACTGCCAATCACGCGCCGCCACTCGCGCCCACAGCCAATCGAACGCACAGGTTCACCTGGACGGTGGCGGAGGCGGGCCGTTGGCGTGCGTGTGTGAGAGAGGGGGGGGGAGGAGATGGTGGGCTGAATACGCAGATTGGCCCAGTGCCTTGGGGCCCCCGTGGATTGTGGGTAAGTGATCCAAATACGTGGGGAAAGGTCAGCGCTCTGCCAGGGATTCCGCTTAATTCGCTCTGGCTGCGTGCAGTTTAATGGGCTCCTCGTCCTCCGCCAATCGTCCAAACACTCGCCTGTTGTGGTCGGCGTCCATGGAGACGCCCGCGTCTCACACACTCAGGTTTTGGCCCAGAGAGAGAGGACGGAAAGCAAAACGGCGAAAAACTTCCGAAGCGGCGAGATGCACGGACGGGACGCCATTTTTCTCCGACATCAGCAACGACGGGCCAATTACCTCTGAACTAAAATGGAGGGCAGAGCAGCAGGCTCTGTAAGGTCAGAGCAGGAATGAGACGAGCATGCAAGCACACAGAGAAGAAGAGAGAGAATAAAAAATAAAGTAAAAAAAAGCAAGCTCTGAAATTGTCTTTGTTGGGGAAGATCCATGAGGCACAAAACAGCATCTGTCATTTTATCTGTGACGGACGCTCGGAGGCATGATGTCATATGACATATCCATCCCACAACACACACACACACACACACACACACACACACCCTGTTACCTCAATACATCTCTACAGACGTTTCAGACAATTCCAGAGACGGCCCAAACATGGGACGTCTCTGGACACAATATATAGTCACACAAGCCAACGGAGAAGATAAAATACATTTACGACGTTTTATCTGACTTACAGTCAGTAGTTACAGGGACAGTCCCCCAGGAGACACTCAGGGTTAAGTGTCCTGCTCAGGGACACCATGGTAGTAAGTGGGGTTTGAACCTGGGACTTTGTGGTCTTACCCACTCGGCTCTTACCAGATAGATATATACCTTCCTATATCAACACAGTCTTTATTAAGTATAAATCTTAATATTATTCATTTTTACATTTTTTCCCCTTTTCACACTGCATCTACCATATTTGTTTGCTATTTATTGTATATTTTATGAACGCCTTATTTTTTGCCATTTTATTCTACTTTTGCACTAGTACTGAAAGTGAAGTGATTGTCATTGTGAAACACTGTGACACAACAAAATGTGTCCTCTGTATTTAACCGTCACCCTTGGTGAGAAGCGGGCGGCCATGACAGGCGCCCGGGGAGCAGCGTGTGGGGACGGTGCCTTCATCACGGGGACCTCGGAGTTGCGCCTCTAAAACTAGCGTTTAACTAGCGTAGACCTACAAATCTATAAAAACCGCATTACCAGCAACCAAGCGACAGGTGTTACTTTTACCGGTGATCCAAAAAATATAAACAGGATTATTGTAGGTCTGGTTTTCGTGAGTTATGGGACAACCATCGATTATGATCAAGACTACTTGGTGAAACAAAGTATTTGTAGTATTTGTAATGACCCATAATGAATTTACTTACTTTGTTAATGAGACAAGTGCACGGGTAACAGTGCAAGTAAAATCAATTAGCATTGTACTTAAACTAGTGTTCCGTAATCACCACGATCATGGCGGCTTTTCATGGCCATGTTGCCGTTTCGGCTCATGCCGCTGGGACCTGAAGGCTTTCTGCACGACAGAATACGATGGTATCGATTACGCGTCCGGCTGCGTCTTCGTTTGCATGCGCGCCGGGGAGTTCTCTCTCCTCTCACACGGGTTCACGCGGTCTGCCGCCTTCAGCGGTGGTCTAGCGGTGGTCTAGCGGCCCCATAATCAGACGGTTGCCGGTTCGAATCCCGATCCGCTGAGGTGCCGTCCCCACACGCTGCTCCCCGGACGCCTGTCATGGCTGCCCACTGCTCACCAGGGGTGACGGTTAAATACAGAGGACACGTTTCACTGTGTGCACCGTGTGCTGTGCTGCTGTGTATCACTTCTATTACGCGGACGTGCGTGGGGGGACTGAGGCGCGTCCTCTTTTGTGTTCTCCACCTGCTTTAATTGGGCGCCTATCGTAAAACCTGGAGAGCAGAAGGCCAAGATTAGTCCCCACTTTGCTAAATTTACTTTTGATTAATAATGAATGTTTTTGCCCTCCCCCCCGCTTCCTCTGCTCCTCCGTAATTGTCTCTTGACAGCCGGGCTCCAAGGTGTCTTGAGGAATTTGCATAGTGGTCTTTCCACCGTCCGCCGGCCCCCTTTCTTGCTGATCAGCCACTTTGAACTTGACTGGCACCGGCCCTTGATGCCGGAGCCAATATTGACTTTGGCTGGGGTCACACCTGGGGGGCTGGGGGGGTTAATGGCCCACTTTGCCAAACACACACACAGACAGATCTGGGCCGAGCCAAGCCGTCCTGCTGCCTCAGCACATCGAGGTGGGGAGAGGAGGATGAGCGCCGCGCCCACGGAGAACCGCGGAAGGACGAACCGCTCTCTGCTGGTCCCAGTCTGATGGCGAGGACAAGCTGAACCCAGTTCCGCAGGAGGTTGCCGGTTCGAGTCCCGAAGCGCCAAGGTGCCACTGAGCACAGCACCGTCCCCACACGCTGCTCCCCGGGTGCCTGTCATGGTGCCCGCTGCTCACCAAGGGCGACGGTTAAATACAGAGGACACATTTCACTGTGTCACCATGTGCTGTGCATCACAATGACAATCACTTCACTTTATTTAGTACACTACCATCATTAATGTACAAAAAAACGACTAAGGGACAGTCAGCAAACTACCGCAATGTGTGGAAAATGTTTACCTCCCTAGCGGGTAAGGAAGCGGACCCGTAATCGAAGGGTTGCGGGTTCGAACTGCCATGGTGCCACCGAGGGCCCCTTGATCAAGGTGCTGTTCCCACACACTGGCTGCCCACTGCTCACTCGATGTGATGCAGAAGACACAATTCATTTACATTTACAGCATTTATCAGACGCCCTTATCCAGAGCGACTTACAATCAGTAGTTACAGGGACAGTCCCCCCCTGGAGACACTCAGGGTGAAGTGTCTTGCTCAGGGACACAATGGTAGTAAGCGGGATTTGAACCTGGGTCTTCTGGTTCATTGGCGAGTGTGTTACCCACTAGGCTACTACCACGGCAATTCATTGTGTGTCAGTGTTATTTCTGCAAAATAATATTCTATAAAGTATCATATAAATTATCTTAAACACGATGCTGTTTTTTAGACATTCTAATTTAGATTATTTGATTACATTACAAATAAATTTGACACAAAATCATATCATATCGGGACATATCAAGCCACGTATGATGGTTTGGTTTGGTTTGATGTAGGGCCCCTTCAGGTCGTTTCTGCCATGAAAGAGCCCTGCCGGTGAGGACCGCTATGTTTCTGGCTAAAATTTGCTGACAGTCTAGAGCCAACGCTGAAGATCGGAAGCTCAGGCCTGAACCGGGAGCCTGTTTCTACACGGCGGCCACCGAATGGCTGGTGGATTCCGGAAATCGGAAAACGTTCCACTTCACCGCGTTTACCCAAAAAAAAAAAAAAAAGCAGAAGGACTCAAAACAGCGGAAGCGGTCGGTTTTGCCCTGAGCTCGATCTCATTGAAATGTTGTGATGGAGCTTCTTCCGAACCATTCCAAAAAAAAAAAAAGGTATCAAGTGTTGAATCATGAAATAAGACAGGGTGCAGCGGATGTGCATTTATCAGATTACACTTCAACACATTACTCTATGTTAGCTGCTGGAAGCTAGAGGACATGCCCTCCTCCACCACGGGAGAAGGTGAGAAGGAAAGGTGGAGATGGGGGCTGAATGCATCGTGGCATCCATGGCTGCAAGCACCTAAGAGGAAAAGGTGATTGTTGCGGTGGATTTTTGCCCCGGAGCTCCGGTCACGGGAGCGGAGCGGCTCGGCTGCAGCTACAGTGAATCCAGCGCTGAGATCAATCCACTCCACTCCACTCACCATCAAGCAAACACTTCACTACTCCTCATCCAGAGATCTAAATACCGCTATGAGATACAACCTCTCAGCCAGAAACAAAGACATTCAACCTGGTCTTAGACAGACAATCCATTACATGCCTTATAATAATAATATAATATTTAATGATCAAACCGGTATGATGATCCAGTCTGCATATACAATACAGTTATATACTTAACAAAAAGTGGAGACCTGGCCTCCACAGTCACCGGACCTGAACCCAGTCCAGATGGTTTGGGGTGAGCTGGACCAACAAGTGCTAAACACCTCTGGGAACTCCTTCAAGACTGTTGGAGAAGCATTTCAGGTGACGACCTCTTGAAGCTCATCGAGAGAATGCCAAGAGTGTGTAAGCAGTAATCAGAGCAAAGAAACTAGAATATAAAACATGTTTTCACTTATTTCACCTTTTTTTGTTAAGTACAGAACTCCACATGTGTTCATTCATAGTTTTGATGCCTTCAGTGAGAATGGTCAAACTGAATGAGATGGTGTGTCCAGACTTTTGGCCTGTAATGTACCACAAATACTAACTATTCTTTTTTCAAATTAGTTCAGAAGTTATTACAGAATACAGAGCTGGGTGGTGGCTCTCCAAAATACAGATAACTCGCAAGCAAGAACTTCTTGTTTTGGACTTTTTATTAAACCTTGAAGACACTCACCTATGAACCAGAAGAGCACAGGGTCCCAGGTTCAAACCCCACTTACTACCACTGTGTCCCTACTGTGTAAGTACTGATTGTACGGAGTCTGAAGCCATCGCAGAGAAACCATCATATTCTCGGCACTTGTGGGTTTGACTGCAGGGCCCGTGGAGTAGTTGAGTGGGTTTTGGGCGAATCTGATGTAAGCGCGACTTCGTTCGACTCCGTGACCGACTGGCTGACTGGATGCCAGGAAAGAGAGTGCGGGCGAGAGAGGAAGCGCCAGAGAGGAAAAACGAGCCGCGGCGTCTCCTCCGTCCGTCCACTGGCAGAGCTCGGAGTCGGGCGTGGGAGTGCTGGCCTCCCGCTCGCAACTCAGCCCCCACCGCCGCCGCCATTAAATAACAACGGGGGGAGGTTAAACCGAGAGGAGCAGATAAGAGACGGGAGACGAGGAGAGAAGAAAAAGAGAGGGAGAGAGGGCGAGGCAGCGAGCGGCGGACGTTTCGAAAGAGTTAACAGATGATTGGCCCCGGGCGCTTTTCGACATCGCCCCAGCGATGTATTTGATGTGGAGTTTATTCAGCTCTAATAAACGTATAAAGCATTAGAATAATAATTTGCAGATGTACATGTGCGGATTATATGCCAGAGCCCGTCTTTGAACCAAATGAGCTGGGCCAAGATTAACAAAGGCAGGATGAGGAGGAATTCATTTGATTTTTTTACTCCTCCATCTGCATAGGTTAAAGAAAGGTTCGCCAATCTGGCCCATTTCTTTTAGTTCTTTCTCTCTTTATTTTCTCCTCGGGTCTGAGGACCAAAGTGAACCCCCCCCCCCCCCACACACACACACCCACACACACACACACACATTCTGTCACACGCAAGTGGCAGGGAAGCCGAATTCTGATCACGGTGACGAGGGAGGGGATTACGGCCAAAACAAACAACTTCAATTCGGCGCCCGGGCTGAAGCACAACAAATCTCCAAAATGGCCGTCCGCAGAGCCGCCTTAATGCCCCACATAAAACATAAAAACGGCTACAACGGGGCGCCGTGGCGATGCATAGCAATGGTGCAGAATTTCAGTCAAGGAGAAAGAAGGCAAAAAGAAAAAAAAGAAAAAAAAAAGGAGAGGAGAAAAAAAAAAAAAAAAAGAGGAAGAAGGAAAGAGAGCGAGAGAGAAAAAAAAAAAGCACCTTATTACTTCTAACTCCTGCAAGCCATTTTGGTCTCCAAAGGTTTCAGAGCGCCGCGGGCCATGTGTCTGCAGTGTTTCGGGAAATGACTTGCCTTCTCACGAACGCTGCTATGTTCTGCAGCACTGCTGCCCCCCAGCATCCCCGCTCAATTTCGGCTTAACCCTTTACTGCCTCCCTCCCTCCATCCTCCATCCCTCCCTGCAGTGAGTCACAGGCGGTTCGCTGGCACTCAACGCGGCCCTGTCACATTGTTCAGCCTGGCGACCCCGCGCGCCGACACCGGGGCCACCGCGGCCCTCGCGCCTGCCTTATTTAGGCATTTAGCCGGCGTCTAATTTGCCCGCGTGCGTGCGCGGGGGCCCGAGAACGAGGCGCGACGCGGCGTGCAACGCGGGCGTGTGTGTCGAGCGCGGGATTAAATCTGCAAACTCGTTGACACAACACATAATTAAAACATCGCGCTCCGGGTCAGGAATTTTCTAATTAGCGGCACACACTGACAAAGCTGCAGTTCCACCGCCTTGAGTTCCAACGTCCACAGGTTGG
>NW_021629736.1:0-127008 GCF_900700375.1 Denticeps clupeoides | reverse complement strand
AACTCCTCCACCTGTGTCAGTGCTCCACAGGCCATGCGCTCTGAACTGGCAACGCCCGGCGAGGGTCCTGGGCCGCCGCGGCGGCGTACTTTCCGGGCACCGGCCTCGGCGGCCCAGTTTGCCAGACACCTGCACGCCGCCACCACGCTTCAGGGAGTAGCGCAGGCAGGCAGACGGCGCTCCGCCAGCGTCTTCACTCTCTTCCCCTCGCTGCAGCTCCGCTCGCTCTCTCGGGCGGAAGGAAAGGAGGCCTAGAACAATTTATTTTACTCGTCCTGGAGTGTGCGTGTGTGTGTGTGTCACCTTTTAGCGCTCTCCTGGAGAGTGGCCCCGATTCAGCTCTGTGTATTTTGGCTTTAGGAGCATCTGCAGCAGGGCCTGTGCCCCAGATCTCAGAATGGAGGGAGGGTTTGTCTGTGGTTTTGCCGTGCAGGGGCAGACCGTCAGCGTGGCAGCTGATGACAGGATTATATCTAGTTACCTACCCCCCACCTCACACGTGCGCACACACACACACACATATACACACACAACACACGGCTTCTTATACACAGGTCAAACACACAATGTACGCACATGCTCATATCTAGCATACACTCACTGAGGAGGATATACAATTGTTTAGCATAGCATGCAGTGCATTCTCTCTTAACACACACACACACACACACACACACACTCACAAGAGAGCATCAATACAGGTGCTCTTCTTTCATCCTGTTCGCAAATAGACAATGTCTTCATGCTGTTGATGTTTAGCAGCTTTTAGATAAATAGGAATAAGTGCAGATTAAGTCGATGAGTCAAGATTCCTTTTGTGTGTGTGTATGTGTGTGTGTGTGTGTGTGTTTACTCTCTTCCTGTCTTCCAGGCTAGGCTTCAGTTATGATTACTCAAGCGCACATTGTGCGATCTTCGCTGTACTTGCTGTAAGTACGCGTATCTGGTGTTTATCTGCTCTTCTGAGGGAGGAGTCACGCCGCAGATCTTCACACCCCTGCATGTTTTACATTCTTCAGCGAACAAACTATGTGCCACAAAAACTTGCAGATTGAGCAATTCTGTTACTTCATGGAAAAATGTGTGTGTGCAGGTAGATAGATAAAATAGATAGATAGAATAGGCCTTTTTGAACAGGGTATGTGTGTGTGTTTAAATCCTCCATTTTGTCTGTAGCCCTTGTGGCACCACGCCTTTCAACAATGTTGGTGTTAATATGACAAACCTCCTGTGTGGGTGGGTGGGTGTGAAAGATCTGCAGTGCTCACATCAGCATCGTTCCTGTTTCATCTTCAGCCAGCTGCTCTTATATAATACATGAAATCATATTGCTTTAATGCTACCAGAAAAAAATGTCATTGTTTTAGATGTCACGACCTGCGGTATTTCAACTTGTACGGCTTTAACCCATGCCAGGTTGAAAAAGGGTTTTACCTTTGTCCTTTTAAAAAAACAAAACCAAAAAAAAAAACACGACTTTAACTGATTGCGGCAAATGTGACGTTCGAAAGGCAGCTCCTCAGATCCAGCCATTAGTTTGTTGTCCTTCAGGCTAGATGGTGCAAGGCTAACTGATAAGACAGTTCTGACTGTCTCTAACTCATGGACACACTCACTTTTTCACCTCTGTGTTGAACAAAACTCAGTGTTCCCAGACAGAATAACTTACATTCCACTCATGACCTGCAACACGACACGTAACGCGTTCACACCGCACTGGTGTTTCTCATACACAAGTTTACATACGTGCACACACACAAACACATGTGAGCACATCTCATCAGCTCATCTGACCTATATCTCACTGAAATAATCTCATGCGGGGATTGTATGTCACACACCCATACACCCATTCGTATATCTTTCCCCTTTGCGTGAACTGAGACTTCTGGACTCTTCACTTCCTTTCCCCTCCCCAACACACACACATACACACACACACTGGAAAGTCTGGTCAGGCTGCCTTGCAGGCTACTTTTTTGTCTCTTTTCAAAGGTGCAAAGTGGTGTATTCCAGCTCTCTGTGTGCACATGCCATTAACCATTAGCATGTTTGAATTTTTTTTTTAAAAAATGCTTTCTAGTACCCTCCCACGTCATGCTGATTGAAGCCTCGCTGATGACACGAGCTGAGCATGCTAACTACGGCAATTCCTTAAAAAATGGTTGCTAGTTTCAAGCACAGCTTCCTGAACCGAGGCAGTTTGATTTAAGGCCTTTGAGTGAGCGGGACAGAGAAAGTGAGGTGAAAAAAAAACCACAACACAAATCTGCCTTATCACTATTAGAGAGACTAGAGCCAGGTTAGTGAGCTGCTTGTAACTGCTGCCTGTTGGAAAAATCCCTGTTGTCCACAATAGGATGTTTTAAGTGTGTTAAGTTGAAATAGAGCTGAAGTCATTGTGTGAGACCACAAGTCTCAGATCTTGGATTCTAATTCTGTTGATGACTGTCGAAAATACTTACAAAGTTTCAGACAGGATGCACGTCACAGTGACACTTTCCACAGAGAGACGGTTTTCACTATAGGCTCCATCACTGGCGGCAGTGCATGGTATTCCCAGTACTGTACAGTACCATCTAGCCAGTACCGCTGACATGGCAGCTTTCGTGTTGTCTGTAGCCTTTTCATGCAGTTGCAAGCTAAATACACAGTATTTGCCCTTCCTTCCACCATGTTAACGCTGGCCGATGAAGACTATCTTGAGGCTAGTTAATGTCACAGGATGGACTCGAGGATTATACAAGTCTAGTTCATGTAATTGCAGGAGAATGAGGTTTCTCCAGAAATATGAGGCCTATAACAAGACAAGAGCACAGGCCTATTTAAAGTTTATGTTGGAGGAAGGAAAGCAACGCACGAAGACTAGTTAATGCTAATACTGTAGGCTTTTGACACACTCGCAGACTGACTACACATAAATGCTTAATCCCAATCAGGAGTGGTGGCTGTCGTCACGGGGTCAGGGGTCAGGGAGCACATACCATTCACTTGCACTCCCACACCTATAGCCAATTTCGAGTAACCGGCCGCCTTCTGTTCATGACTTTGGGCAGTGGGAGGAAACAAGGCCGGAGCACTGATTTCAGACTCTCGACCTTGGAGATATGAGGCCTCAACACAAACTGCCCTTGCATTGGACCTAGTTTATCAAAATTCTGCTAGAATGTATGTTAGGACTAGTTAATGTTGAGATTTAGGACGAGGACTAGTTTAGAACTCCCCCAATCCTCTCTAGTTCAACTGAATGCAAGTTTTCACCTATGAATCTCGAATGTCGCTGAAGGAATGTAAGACGTCAGAGCAATCTCTGGTTCCCACAACTTCACCTGAGACTCTAAAGAAATGATTTGGATAACCCCCTCCCCCCCGGGGCTCCTATACACTCAGGACACAAGACAGTTATTCTCCTACAGGATCCCACAGAGAACCAGCTGCAATTTTCTCTTACGTAGCTGAGAGCTGTACGAGAGATGAGCTACACCAAACTCACTCTCCAACAAGGATCTGCACCCTGCAACTTATCAACCTTTCTTATTCGTGATGAGTAGGAAACTGTGAAACAGGAGTTTAATGCAAATATTAGATATAAACCAACAAGGCCTCCAATGTTCATACTGCTCCGTGGTAAACCATACTTATTTGTGAAGGTGTGTGAGGTCAGTTCAAAATGACTCCTAAAGAAGAATGTCAAATTAGGTAGGCAGGAATGGGAAAAGTGGTTTATGACCTTGATCTAAATGGGAGTGAATGGGAGTGAAGTACATTAGCCAAACACACATACATACGCAGGCAGTTTTTTAGCTTTAAGATGACCGTCTGTGATTTCTTCCACCTGGTAGAAATCGGCTGGTTGCTGATTGGCTGACAGGCTCAGTAATTTGTGCAGATTCTCCCTCCTGTTTGATCGCATTGCTCTAATTCTCTACATTAGTTTCTGTATCTGTGTAAATTTGGCTGGATTGTGAGGATGTCAGTCATGCTCACTCTCCCAGACATACTGTTTATGCATGAAATCTTCATCATGGAGCACAAGGTGTTGACATTTTTTCAGATTTATTCGCAGTCCGGGTTCACACCCCCCATCTCTGTACAGATATGTGTGTGTGATCTGGCCTTGAAGCCCTGTGGTCATCCTGCCTGGTATAATTTCTGGGGTATAATTTCTTGGGAGGCCTCCAGCTCTCTGTAAAGGGATGAGTGTGGTGCGGTGCTGAGCTCTAGCTGGGAACACCACCCATGGTATCCAATCCCTTTTTGTATTCAGTTTCTGACAAAAGCAGGTCAGGTAGGTCACAAATCCGTATGGGCTGGAAAAAAGTAAACCAAACAAGTGGCTGAAAGACAAAAGTGGCTGGTGTTGAAAATATCTCTTCACATCTGTTGCCGGGATATCTGGTGTCTTTAATGATTTCTCAGTACAGTGAGAAATAATTGTAGTCTTGGCATAGAACATGACTACTTTTGCAGCTGCTGTCTTTGGAACTTATTGGAAAAGTTAACAGAATGGTCAAACTCCTTCTGAATGTAAAAGTACAAAACCTGACTTCCCTACTTTAAAAATGCTTAGAATTATTGGAGTATGCTGTCATAGGTCTGAAAGTGTGTGTTGTGTAAGGAAACCTGGCGGCAGTATTGCAGACAGACCCCACTGGATGGTATGTTTGTCACGAACTGTAAAAATAAAATGGGGGGAGAAAAACAGCTGTCTGGACAGAATGAATGATCGAGCGACTTATGGTATATTTTTATTTCAGGTGCGTGTGACGCACATGATACTTAAATAAATAAATAATAGTTTTGTTTTCCGTTATCGTCTCCTTTTTATTTATTAATTTTACATGCCATGTGAGGTCGCACACGCACAGTGCTAACCTTGTTACCCGCCTTATTCGACATGATGTTTACCATGGTATTTAATAACGTTGAAATTTAAAATATTGGGCCCTTGGTTTACGTAGAAAACTGTGGACCCAACTAAAGAATTTTGTGTTTATTGCACACCCTCTTCCTCCCAGTAGCCGGCTGCCATACTTGTCTCTACGTGGTGCTCAGTGGTGTTATCAGTCAGCCTCAGCGAGTTCTTCTGGGCGAGTCTGTTTCAGGGCTGCTCAGCATTCCTGACCTGCTCCGCTGCGTAATACGGGTCCGGGCGCCGAACAATAACAGTACTTACTGTGCAGGAAGGCCGTCATCACCGTGAAGTCACGCGCACAGATGACAGGCTGCAAGGGTTTCCGTTTCAGGTGGCATTCTTCTTATAGCACAGACCAAGACGTTGCGTGTCTGTAGCAAGTTGTCATCATTCCATTACTTTTGATTTAGTAATGCTACAAAGTATGTGCCGTGGTCTGTATTTGTCTTCATATTTTCTACGTGTTTGCGTGTGTGTGTTTGTGAGTCCCATGGGGCATGCATGTGGGAATTGTCATCCGTGTGTGTGTGTGTGTGTGTGTGTGGTGTGTGTGTGATTACTAACCTGGCTCTCTCAGGCTGGTTGAAGTTTCATCCTGGCTGCAGAGTTCACACGCTCACGTGGTAGTTCAACCATTGATTTTGGAATTGCATCCAAACACAAACATACAGACACACGTTAATCTTTTCATTTTAAAGCAATTTCAGAGATTTCAATATATTATTATTGGATGATTATTAAATGGTCCTCATGAGCAAGAGCCGAAAAACATTCGAGTGGGGGGAGACGCATAGGTCCATATCTGGTTTATTTCTATTTATTCACGACCGGGCAAGACCATTAGAAGAGAATAGCTGCTCTTTTAGCAATCATCGTGTCAGACATTCCTGTGCTCCAAAGAGAAAGCTTGATGGTTTGTTACCCCATTCAAAATACTGTAGTAAATATGAATGTTCATGAATATAGATGAGGCCCAGTGGTAATTGCTGTACCATTTCAGGAAGGGTGTGTCGTTTGGAAAGCGCTGATATAATGATATGCAAGTGGTCTAATTAGTACAAAAATAAACTGAAACATCAGTGTCATCATTTGGTTTTGCCTTTTTAGCCTCAGCTCCTGTGATCTTTTATTATGTTGGTGGTCTGTGGTTACCGTGGTGATAGTTATTGGCTTTGTTTCAGTTTTTGAAACATAGAGAGAAGAAAACGGCAGATTCTTTAAAAAGGAGGAAGATTGAGGCTTCCAGGTGGAGGAGGTGGGTGTTCCGGGAGAGGAACGGGTTAAATTAGACGTCAGGAGCGAGAGATGAAAGAGGGGAATGTCCAGCTCCATCTCCACGGAAGGGAGTAATTAAAATCCTCCAGTGGCCAGATGCCTCGCTTCAGCCCTGACAGTGGGGTGTGTGGGTGTGTGTGTGTGTGTGGTGTGTGTGTGTGTGATGGAGTCCAAAGAGGGTAAAAGAATCAGGATAAGGTGGAAGAATGTGTCTGTGTAAGTGATCTGTGTTATCGGCTTATTTATGAGATGCTGACTGCTCTGTGGGTGTGCAGCCTTTACATGCGCATGCTAAACAGGTGCTACACTTCAGACACACACACACACACACACACAAAAAAAAAAATACCCCCCCGTTTTAGCAAAGTCTTAAATTAGGATTGAAAAACAGAAGCGAGACTTAGCTTGACAGCAACTTCTCTAAAGTGAGTGTAAATCCTGAGAAGAACACACATCCTCCTTCAGACCACCACCACAGTACACACTCCCCCACTAGTGCATCAGTTACACTGTCACTGCGGACTAGAGTTGCACAATGCTGCCAGGATACACTTTTATCATGTGTGTGCGTGTCTTCCTACTTGAAGAGCAACAATAAAGCGTAAAACCAACATGTAAATAATGAAAGTATAATTAAGTAAACCTATTATTACATTTAATTGCAATGCTTATAAAATGTCTGATTTAATGTGCATGTGGTGAAAGTCAGATTGGATTCTGGCTGCAGTTTAAAGAAATGAACTTGTCGGCAATAAGAGGTGACCGCATATTTCAGAATACAAAACACACACACACAGATACGTATTAAGATGTTTTTAATATAACACACATACCTATTATCTGTGGATTTATATTGCATACAGCCACACACACACACACACACACACACACACACAAAGCAGGATTAGAGTTAGCTGACGTGCTTGTGCTGATTACAGTACTGATGCATCAACATCACACTCGTCTTTGTGCAGACAGATATTGATGCTATCAGCGTTTTGATCCTTTTTAAGCCGGCAGCTATGTGGCTTTTGAACGTCTGTCTCTGCTTTTATTATTTTTTTTCCATGACTTTCCTTCTTGTTTTTCCATATACACGTGTATGCCTTTCCATTGAGATTAAACACGCCTGTTTTGGAGACACAGGTTTACTGAAGTGGGTTTAAATTGGGGACCCCAGGGGAAAAAAAACCCAGAATACACATTTGGAGTGTTACCCTTTATCAATGATGTGCACGCATACACACATTGTAATTGTGTTCGCACTACTTTCTAAGACTGACATTCTCGATGGCTGCTGTATGGCACGCTAATATGACATTGCCATACTATGTTAGTTTTCTTGTCCTTGTGTGTGTGTATTGGTAGTAAATGAGGTAGAACATTTGGCATAGAGAATCTAGAGCCTGTTTTCCTGCCTGCTGTTCAAGAGTTCTGTACAGTAGCAGAGAGTTTAGAGACACATGAAGCATGAAGGTCACGAGGCGCACAAGCACAAATGTTTGGTTTTATGTATTTGTGGGTCCTTATGATGAGAAGTATGAAACACACGTATTATAAATGTCATCTGTGAACCTTATCTACTCCCCATTTTCACCCCAGTAACACTAAAGGACATATATTATGTCCTGACCCCCCCGAATACTAGTTTTTCTGGTTTAAGACATGGATATGTCCTCACTTAGATATAAGATCAAGTAAACTCATAAACAGCATGTTTCTTCATTCTAATAATCTGGAATGTAGAAGGTCTTCTTTCACCCTGTCTTAAACACACGCAAACACACACACATTATGCTGTTTCCTTTTTTTCCCCCTCCATGTTTCTCTTTCATTAGTCCTTCTGTTGCTCTTTTAGTTTGTCCTGCCCTTGGATAAGTATTCTGTCTCATTTATTAATCTTTTTAAGGTCGCTCTTAACTTTTGGGTGTGGTCCACCTCTACCAGTAGTGTAGTGTGTTTATGACCTTGCTGCTAAGCCATGGGTGAGCTGGGATCATTTCTACTGGTCACTGTTGACCAGTAGAAACCATGAACTGGTCTGCCTATTTTACCGGGACTGGGTTTTAAGCTTTGGTCAATCAGGAATCTGCATTGGCGGAGGATCGTAAAACTCGACCTTCAGGCTGCAAATAAACAAGCAGGCTGAGACATGACACCTTAACCACATGACCTCCTCAGTACCTGGCAATTCAGGATCCTCTGCGCATCATGTGACTGATTAAACAAAGGAGGCACCGTCTCTCGCTCGCCAAAACACAACAGACGCACTCTGCTGCACGCTCGCATATTAACACAAAATGTACATCACACACCGTTGATTGCGCAGAAGCTAGCACACACACATTGTCGTGTGCGGTTTATTTTGTACCCTCCTAATATGATGCTCTTTTATGCATTTGAGGAGGAGAATTGGTATAGCGTGTGGGTGTGTGTGTGTGGGTGTGTGTGTGTGTGTGTATATATATATATCTCCTATGGGCGAAGTCTGGCTGGCCAACTTTATTACACATTTATTAATTTTATTTAAATATTCACAGATCTCTGATCGGTTGCAATAGCACAAACCTTTCTTGTTTGAGGTTGGGCAGTCAGAGGCTGTGGTGTGTGTGTGTGTGTGTGGTGTGTGTGTGCGTGTGTTTCCTAATCTCACAGCTGTTTGTCTTTTCAGGTTAATCTCTAATTGGCAGGATTAAGGATTCCAGATCAGTTTTCCTCAGTCACAGGGAAACCTGTCATTATTCACACACATACACACACGCAAACACACACTCACACACTGTTGCTTCTGCCCTCTTTTTAATAAGTATTATTAATCTACCTCCTCAGCAGTAAGGGCAGCAGCCAAATTGATATAAGTTCTTAAAAGTCCATTTAAAAGTGCAATTCATAAGATTTTTTAGTTTTGAAAATGTTACGTTGTGTTGAGAATATATTTGCTGATGTTTGCATGCTTGACAGCTTGATGTGGCCAATCCTTAATACCACTGTGTACCTCAAGATGAGTTATTAAGATGAGTGTATTTATTTATTATTTATTATATCTTATTTTTGTTTGATGTCTTGGATCAGAATAAAGCACATCATTGATTTATTCTAAATTCTAACAATAGAATATTTGTGATATCTTGACCAAGTCTAAGAAAATTAGATAAAACACACATTTTAGGTATTAAACTATAGATTAAAAACAGTTCAATGACCAAATCAAAAACTAATTTTGGGAGAAATATGCCCCTTATTCATTTAAAATAATGGTTAATAAGTGGTAATAATAAATGAACTTTTTTTTTAATCCCAGCATTACTCACCACCCTATCAGATGTGTAATTCTCAGTGACGTGTTGGTGTTAGAGGTTGGATTTGTGTTTTAGAAACGTAGAGGATTGTTTCAGCCCCTGTGTTAATGTGTTATCGGGGTGCCTAACTTGTGGACTTCAACCCTTTTGGCTTTGAGAAATTTGCATTGTAAAGCACTTTAGTTTCACTGCTGATATGAAGTGTGTGTGCATGTGTGTAACCCTTTAACTGTGTGTGCATGTCTATTTGATGCCGTTTTTCCTAAATAAATCTTTAGTGCAAGTTTCTTGCACTTATGTTCAGATTTCGTGCGACTAGGGGTCCGAGTCTGTGTGCGTATTCCTGTCTTTGCAGGGTGGTGACATTTTGCTGATGCCCACATTTACTCCTAAAAATATTTTAAAAGGTTCAGTAATTACGATCCTATAGAGGTAACACATGCATGGTGGGTATGTTTGGTATTATCCTTATCTCCCTAAGTAAGGAATGCTCAAGGCCTCTCACCTCCAAACACAGAGCAAGGGGAGGTGTATGGGATGGTTGCACACACACTTACACAGACAGAAACACACACAACACACAGAATATATAACTAGTGAAAACTTTTCAGATTCTATACACTACCAAAGGTGGATGCCTACACTGACATACAGTGATAACCTGCATGTGTATACCTATGTTTAAGAACTTGAGCATCCTACCAAACCACCAGCATGTTAAAATGGTATTTCTACAAAGCCTCTGTCCTCCAGTCAGTGCGTATAACCCAAAAAATCACACAGTGACTGCAAACTGTCTAGATGTACTGTTTGTAGTGTTTGTGTGCGTCTCATCGACATTGATATGACAGGAAACTGAATGCCTTTGTCATTATCTGCGCCTGTGGGGCATAAAAGCCACACAAAACGGCAGAATGTGGTTTTGTGGGCACATTGTGTAGCGGCTTCCTCCCAACCTGCAGGCTGGATGAGGGCTGTGCAGTTTCTTTCAGTGACATGAGCTGATGTGGCTGCCCCGCCGGCCCCCCTGGACTTTGTCACATTTTGATTGGCTCGCTCTTTGTCTGGCATCATGGAGACATTCATCAGCTGGTGCCAGTAGGTGAGGATCTAGATGGTATTAGACTGGTGGAGATTTTATATGCTAGACTGTGTTGCGCCGTTGAATTAAAGGAGTACAGATATTGTTTGCCTTGTCAGGTTGGGATTTATGAAGGCTGGGAATCTAGGTTGTTGCACCTTTGGGATAAGGTGCAGATCCTTAAGTTACTGTGGTCCAGTGCTAAGGCCATAAAGAGTCTTAAAGTTCAATTAATGTTACATTTATTTATTTTATAAAATTTGGGTTTCACCTTAAAATAACTATGTTTATTCCCTTGATTCTGATTATTTGTGTTCCTTTTTAATAATTTTTCTTATTAGAAGGCTAATTGAGGCTAGATAAGACAATACATAAAATCTGTGAACATTCACATGAAAGAAGTTAATGTGCCGGGCCTGTGGAGGGTAGGTGGGAGAGGATGCAGGGGATAGATTGGGAGGAAGCTTCTCTCCTCTTCCTCTACAGAAGGGTCCTCCTCCATAAACCTTCTAAAGTGCCTCTTAATCCCGCTGTCCCAACCGGAGATCACATCAGGATTACTGCCATTCTGCTATCCAGCATACCAGATGCCGCTCCCTCTTTTTGCCTTCGTGTGTGTTTTGGATTTTAGTTTTGTATTCCAATTTTCATTTTGGCTCCTGGACTTTGTGCCAACTTTGAAATATTCATGTAGCCATTTTCTCTGTGAACCCTTCCTTTTATTTACTTCTAGGAACCGATCATGACATTTCATGACGTTATGTATGTATAAAGTATTACAGAATTATTGACCCTCACAAAGATCTGTGTGGTGTGTGTGTGTGTGTGTGTGTGTGTGTGTGTGTGTGTGTTAAAGTGACTCTAGAAGTCAAGCCTTTACGTTGTACGGAGAAAGCACACGAACACAAGCTTTGATCTGGAGTCGTTGGAGCTCGTAGGCAAAGCCCAGACTTCATGATGGGATTGTGTTGATCTTCTTATCGGAAATTCAATTAGCTCAGTCAGTTCCGTATCGCTCCGTAAGAACACCATTTCCATAATGATGGCACAGTGTTCCTGAAATGTTTTAATGTCTGTCTGAGTGACACCACCGTAATGAACCGGCTCAGATTTTTCCATTTTTGTGGTATCGCCTGAACACTTTGCTACTGGGGGGGAGACGGATGGAGACACGTCCTGTTCTGGCCACCTATCATCTTGCACCTCAGTCTATAATAGCTGATCATGTAATAGCTGTTTTCATGGATGGTCTTGAGAGATTAATATTATAATATTTTTCATTCTCATTCTTTTTATTTCCTACATGTTCTTTAAGCCTCCCTGTCTCACTCTGTCAGTTGTAATTCTTGACACTCTTCTTGCAAACCTGATTAAGCAAAAAAAAGTACATTATTTCAGTTCTGCATGTACTGGATTTCCCCTGCTGTCACTTCTTCATGTCATCGGATCAGCCAGTGGATGTGCATCATCCAGCGACTGCACAAGCTCTTACACACAGTTGTCCAGTCCTTCAGCTGGACTCCCACTTGGAAAACTGCACAGAATCCTTTGGCTGGACTACAGAGCTCTGCTCTGGGGGAAAGGGGCGTCGATGTTGTAATGAGGTGGCTGGCAGGTAGTTGCGGGCTGCTAATGTGTTGCTGTGTTCCTGGTGTGTTTGCAGTGTTCTCGTGATGTTAGCAGAGTGTTTGTCTAATAATGAATGCTAGGGGGTAGCTGTACATTAGGGGATGAGTGTTTGGACTCCATACCTCCTCCCTGCTGCTCTGAGGACAGGAAGTTTGTGACGCTGCCAGAAGTTTACAGAAGATTTTTATTGTATTTATTTTTTGTGCGCTTTTGCACAGTCAAGAATTATTTGTCTAATGTTGTCCATATGTTTTGTTGTAGACGAGCGAGAGGCAGTGCAAAAGAAGACCTTCACTAAATGGGTGAACTCTCATTTGGGCCGCGTGACCTGCCGCATCGGCGACCTCTACACTGACCTGCGTGATGGACGCATGCTCATCCGCCTGCTGGAGGTCCTGTCCGGGGAGCAGCTGGTCCGTAAAACCTCTTTCTTTCTTTCCTCCTCGCTTCCTTGTGTTTTTCTCGCTTACTTGCTTAATGAACAGAGACCATGTGGCCTGGAGATATTTCTTCCTGAGTCAGGCCTTGGTGAGCCAGGCAAAAGTAATAGAATATGCTGTTCTGGTCAGGGTTATGGTGGAGGCGAGGAAATTTTGCCATTTAATCAAGAAATGTGAAAGTTTGAGGAGAGTCCCCATTAACTGTTTGGTCAAGCTTGTGCTTCGTTGGTGACGTGAGCTTTTTTTTCTGACAAGTTAGGCCTTATCAGGGCTCTTAGATTTGTAAACTCAAAATCTATAGAAACCGAATGAGAACTGCTGGTGTCTTCCTCTTGTAAGTCGCTTTGGATAAAAGCGTCTGCTAAGTAAAGTAAAATAAAGTAAAATGACTTGTTTTTTTTTTTTGTCTTTCATACATGCCATGTGAGATTTTGCCCGCTTTTCCTCTTTTCCTTCCCTTATACCTTCTGATCCATCTGTTGCAAAGTAAACTTTCATCCCCACTTTCTCTTTCATCAAACTGTTTCATCCCTCACAACAGAACTTCTTTCTTACTGTACCTCACATTTTTTCCATCTGACATTGCTTTGCTTACATTTATGTTTTTCTTTCTTGTCCTCTCACTCTTCCACTTTTTCCTTCCAAGTAGATGCACAGTTTTAATAGCATTTCTGATATAGTCATTTTAATTTCCCATCAGCCCAAACCCACGAAGGGCCGCATGCGGATTCACTGCCTGGAGAACGTGGATAAAGCTCTGCAGTTCCTGAAGGAGCAGAAGGTCCATCTAGAGAACATGGGCTCTCACGACATAGTTGACGGCAATCACCGCCTGACACTGGGCCTCATCTGGACCATTATTCTCCGATTCCAGGTACCAGGGAATTTTTTTGCCTGTTTTGTCAGGTTGTTTAAAGAGATTTGCTTTGTAAAATGTATTTGTTTGTCTGCAGTTCCTGTACTTGTTGTACCATTTGATGTATAATGCATTAAAACACCTTTACTTTTGGCACCACCAGTGATGATGAAATACCTTCCCCCATCAAACCAATTTCTGATTCTGTGACATCTGTCAAAGAAATGTGGATGCTCATGTGGAATTCATAAATCTCCTCCCCTACTGTTAACTCACTCACACTTTAAATTTTGCTTTATTAATGGCCCTGTCTGCACTGTCTGTGATCACTGTCTGTGACTAGTTTTAGGATTATATGTTATGGATTATTGCCACTCAGTCCAGATTACATGAAGTAGCGGTTTCGCCTTGTCCCTGTAGTTTGCTTTTTTTTTATGTTTTGCTCCACATCACCACAGATACAGCAGGGATTTTGCTGCATGGCTTCACTGTCAGGGATCCCAGTTATCTCTGCATTTCCCCTAAAGTGGAGAAAGATCTAATTATAGTGATGTGCGATATTGTGTGATTGTGTTTATGTTGATATTACATGAACATTGAGATTAGAATTGCCTTTTGCAATTTTGTCATCTTATCGCGAGGGACGTAATTACAGTTTGTGTTAGAGATGGCCTGCTTTTGACTTTGCTCAAAAGTCAAATTTGATTGCAAATAGCTTGGATATTATAATCACAATGAGAAGAAAGGAATGTAATTTTGGGTGAATGACTGTAGTGTTGAGGGCATGTTTTATCAAAAATCATTAAGTATTATTCTCATGTTATATTTTGTGACATCTGCTGTCATGTTGACAGGTACTATTGGAGATTAATCCTAGCATGGCAATTTCAGTGGAAGGTTTGGAAAGTGTAATATTATTGGAAAGTATTGAGTGTTATATCATATAGTAGGTGTAATATAAAACAATCTCATATGCCTGCGTAAAAAAAATCAAAATCTCCAAATCCAATTGTTTTGTTCTCCCTCTGGGTGAATTGAAGTGATGGAGATGGAAAAGAAGGTGGTAGGATAGGAGCAATGCCAGGACCTTTAAAACACCACCTGTGTATAGAGTGGATCAGTGTGGTTCTTGTGTTGACCTATTCATGATATTAGAGGAGTGACTGTAGGGCATGTTATGATTCAAGCCTCCTCTCTGGGTGGTTAATAGTCCTGCCGGTGTTCTCCTCAGATCCAGGACATCAGTGTGGAGACAGAGGACAACAAGGAGAAGAAGTCAGCCAAAGATGCCCTGCTGCTTTGGTGTCAGATGAAGACTGCTGGGTAGTTTTTTTTAATAATGAATGAATTAAGAATATATATGATCGTTTTTGAACCCAGATTACCTCTGCACATTCCTATTGAGGACATTTGGTGTTTCCTATAGACACACACACCATTTTAAATTAATACCTGCTCTTTAATATTAGCCTTCTTTCAAGAATCGTCTATGGCAAAAACCAATTATACTCAAAAACAAAACAAAGGCCTATATATCTCTTTTATATAATAAAGTAAAATATCCTTATTTTTGTAATTAAGACCAGAAAGATGTCCTCTTATTCATTGAAAATCTCTTTTTTTTGTGGATATTTGATATTTGAACAAGGACACACATTCTGAGTTAATGGTTAATCGCCTGACTTGTTCCTGCAGATATCAGAATGTCAATGTGCACAATTTCACCACAAGCTGGAGGGATGGCCTAGCGTTCAACGCCATCGTGCACAAACACAGGTAAAGCGATCAATACCACAGGCACGCAGACACACACACACATTGAGCTACCTTACTGGTTTGTACTGCACCAAACAAGGAAATATCTAGTTATCACTTCAGGCCAGAGACTGAAGTGTCACAAACACACATACATACACTCCTGGGACCTACACACACACACACACACACACACACACACACACACACACACACACACACACACACACACCTACTTAAGCACCCATTTGCTGGCATGTTAATACATGTGCACACACACACACACACACACTTGTGGACGCATAGAGCCAAAGGGGCTCTCAGAAAGCAGGTGTGTGTCATAAAACCCAAAATTATCAGGGCCTTTAAACTATAGGAAACACAGTTTGTAGACACATTGTTATTCCAAGCCATAACAATTATTTCGAGCTGCTTGAGATTTTGGTTCATTTTGAGCTAGTGGCCAGGAAAAGTCCTTCATTTTTGGCTATAATTGGTCTATACATGTTGTGTGCAGCATTCTCACACCCCTCTCTTATCTCATTCTTTTCTCCATTCAATCTCAATGCAGTCCTACCCTAAATGGATAAAAAAAGGCAAAAAAAAATAGGTTGACCTACATAGAATAGTATCACACCCCCCCCCTCCTCATAGTCACACACTTTCTCTCTGCAGTCAGCTTAGTATTGACTTACTGCCCTCTGGTGTTCGACCTTGAGTTCACCATTTAGGATCCAGCATAGAAGAACCATAATTTCCTTTAGTTGACAGCAGAGGGAAACACTGAAAGGGAGTCAAAATTCTGAATCTTTACTTAGTGTTAACAGCAGTTTTGGGTCCTAAAACATACTGCCTGTGGCATGACTGAGCCACATTATTCTTGCCTTGCTTCGAACAGCATTACATTTAATGAAAAAACAGTGACAGTACTTTTTATGTGTACATTCTGGTTCTTATTGTTTCTAATGTGTATTAAATGCTCTGTGTACTCCCTCCCCCTCTCTCCATCTCCTTCAGGCCAGACGTGATAGAGTTTGACAATCTGAAACGCTCCAATGCTCACTATAACCTGCAAAACGCTTTCAATGTGGCAGAAAAGGAACTAGGACTCACCAAACTGCTCGACCCAGAAGGTGGGCCTACAGACCTAGCTAGAGCACATAAATTGGACCTAATCTTGTGACTAGTGGCCTATTTTTCACTTTTAAATCAATTGCAGGTATATGTAGGCCTGTGTGCATGGTTTGAGGTGTCTAGTGTGTGTGTGTCAGTTTGGTGTGTTAATGTCTGTTCTCCTTCTGTGCAGATGTTAATGTGGACCAGCCTGATGAGAAATCAATCATCACATATGTGGCTACATACTACCACTACTTCTCCAAGATGAAGGCTCTGGCTGTAGAGGGCAAGAGGATTGGCAAGGTGTGTGTGATTGATTGTGTGTATGTGTGTGTATATGGTATGGCCCTTTCAGTCCTCCTGTGACTCACAGATAACTGGTTAAATTAACAGTCATTCCAGATCATTCAAGAGGTCTACAAGACTTCGACAGATATTTTAATATGACTGGTGGCAAAACAAAATGCAAGACCCAGTGAAAGAAAATTTAAGGCCATTAGAATTTACAATGACAGATCCTTTATGTGATGAACTGATAAAGGAAACAGGAACCCAGTCTTACTCTGAATTCTTACTTTCCTGGTAATAAACTGTCATAATGCATCAGGCAATTTTCCTCCTGTAGGTGTTGGACTATGCCATTGAGGCAGACCAGCTTATAGAGAAATACGAGACCCTGGCGTCAGAGCTGCTGCATTGGATTGAACAGACCATTGTTACGCTGAATGACCGGCAGTTGGCCAACTCCCTCAGCGCTGTGCAAAACCAGCTGCAGGCCTTCAACACCTACCGCACAGTGGAGAAACCCCCAAGTGAGTGCTATAGACACACAAAATATGAAAAAAATAGCATGGTATTTGTGTGATTTATTCAACTTGCGTTTGCATTGCAGGTTCACAGAGAAAGGCAACTTGGAGGTTCTGCTTTTCACCATTCAGAGCAAGATGAGGGCCAACAACCAGAAGGTGTACATGCCCAGAGAGGGAAAACTAATCTCTGACATCAACAAGGTACGATGAAGAGAACACACCACACATGCAAAAACACACACACTTTTAAACATATGCAAAAACATGCAAATGGAGATTCTCCACTGCCCCAACCCTGGTTGTGACATTTTTCACCATTGTCCATATATTTCACCATATGCAGAGACAGCCTATGGAATATTGATTTGTCACACTCTCCAGTGACTGCCACAGGAATCCTGACAAATCGATAGAACAGGCGGTCGTACATACTGTAACAGCACCATCAGAATAAAAAGACATGCTGAGGTTTTCTTAAAGTGTGGTCCTTTCGTTTTTAATCTTTCTGTTTCCTTTGGGTTATTCTTACCATGTACGTTTCATGCTTCAAAAGGGAAAAGGTCAAATTCTATGTCAAATTCGTATTTTTCTATGTAACGCTAATATCATAAGATTTTTTCATTGGCTAATGCCCACACGTTCTCTGGCTTTTGCAAACATGCAAAGCAATTGCTGGGCATGCAAGATCCACTTAGACAAAGCATTACATTTACATTTACAGCATTTGTCAGACGCCCTTATCCAGAGCAACTTACAATCAGTAGTTACAGGGACAGTCCCCCTGGAGCAACTTAGGGTTAAGTGTCTTGCTCAGGGACACAATGGTAGTAAGTGGGATTCGAACCCGGGTCTTCTGGTTCATAGGCGAGTGTGTTACCCACTAGGCTACTACCACCCAAGCAGTCAAGTCTGAAGACTAAATAACTTGAGTGCTCTTCATATTCCTCTGTGGTTTTATGACCCGTCTGGCCCAACGGCAATCCCTGTCATCCTAAGTGTGTTCATCTCATCAGCTGCAGAGCATGACCGGTTGTTATTCTTGGATTTCATTTGGATTTGCTTCTCTGTGCTGTGATTGGCTGAGCAGGCATGGGAGCGGCTGGAGAAGGCGGAGCATGAGCGTGAGCTGGCCCTGAGGAATGAGCTCATTCGCCAGGAGAAGCTTGAGATGCTGGCAGCGAGGTTCGACCGCAAAGCTGCCATGAGAGAGACATGGCTGAGTGAGAACCAGCGCCTTGTCTCCCAGGTAACGCACCCAGCTGCCACTGTGAATGCAATGAATATTTCTGGTTATGAAAATTTTAACAAATATACAAAAAAAGGCTATCCTTGTTGATTTCTTAATTTTTTTCAGCCATCTTAAATTAGACAATGGTGATTGGTCTTGAAAGAAATCCTGTGTTTGAGCACTGTTCAGGTGCCTGTTCGGGTGCCTTTTTTGAAGCTGTTGAATCAGTAGAAGCTGTTTATTCTATTTGGATTAGATTCTTAAAATTTTCATTCATCACACACTCCATAGCCTACATAGATTATTAGTCTCCATAATAATAACAACAACACTGAAGGTCATTTTGAGGATTTATATGTTCATTGACTGACCTTCAGTTTTCACTGTCGCAAAGTCTCATCGTGTATCTTGCATTTAAGCAGTGTGATAGAAAGATTAAAACCCAGCAGCCATCTGTATATACAGCATCAATATTCATTCATGCCCATCATGGTGTCCCCTCTAGTGCTGATGCCGAGTAATATCAAAAACCAGACACCGACGTGACAAAAACATAAAGCCTGTCTCCAAATGAACACTGTCTTACCGCCATTAGTCATGTAATTGTCAGTGCTGGCAGGTTCACAGGAGGTTAGAAGTGAAGGGAACACATTTACCTGTGTTTACAACACCGTTGTTCATCTCTGTTTCAGTTTAAAGGCATTTATATTGCGATTGAACTGGAAGATTGAACTGACTTGAATAACACTTTGCCCAAAATAATATATGAATGTGATAATTAGCAGGTCTGTTACACGGTAAACAGTTTGTTCAAGCTCCTTTGCCAGAAGTCCATGATCTGCTGAACCCTGTTTTCCCTCTTACTCTCAGGACAACTTTGGCCTGGACCTAGGAGCAGTGGAGGCAGCAACTCGTAAGCACGAGGCCATTGAAACGGACATCGTGGCGTATGGCGGACGAGTGACAGCCGTTGAAGCTGTGGCGCGGGAGTTGGAGGCAGAGAGTTACCACGACGTCAGGCGCGTTCTGGCTAGACGGGACAACGTCCTCAGACTCTGGGAGTATCTGAAGGAGCTGCTGGCTGCCCGCAGGGAGAGGCTTCAGGCCCACAGAGATCTGCAGAGGCTGCTCCAGGAAATGCGATACATCATGGACTGGATGGGAGACATGAAGGTAACAGTTATAAACAGGTGTTTTCATGTCTGTATTTTAATTTTAAGATTTCTTCTGCCATTGAAGTAGTGTTGACTGTTGCGTTGTTACCGAGTTGAGAGGTCAGTAGTTTCATCCCATTTTGTTCACTCTGTTCTGTGATTGAAATGTGTTTGTGTGTGTGTGCCCTGCCCTGCAAGTGTTCCTAGGATGCGACCCTGAGTGGTAGAAGGAAACTGTTGTTCGGAGAATAAGTATGCCTGTCCCCCTGCAGGGCCGACTGCAGTCTCAGGACAGTGGGAAACACCTGCATGACGTGGAGGACCTTTTGCAGACACACACTCTGGTGGAGGCTGACATCTCAGCCCAGGCAGAAAGAGTGAGGGCCGTACAAGCTTCTGCTCAGCGCTTCACCTCTGAGGATCAGCGTGAGTTTGCTCGCTCACACACACTCTCACACTTCAAGTGCCATAACACACAACTTTACATTTAACATAATATCTAACTTTGTGAAGTGTTGGCCCAGAATTAAGCTTTGCTTTTTATGTGAAAGAATTTTAAGGTAGAAGTTGTTAATAATAATTGCATGCAAGATATCGCCATCTGCTGTTAAAGCATTATTTTTACCCAAATAAAGTGAGTAAACATAAATAACAGAAAATAATTTATGAACACTTTCACTTTTTTTTTTTTCTCCAAACCATTTATCAATGTCTCCTTCCTCTGTAGCATATAAACCATGTGAGCCGGCTCTGGTAAATGAGAAGGTATCGTTGCTTGGCCATGCATACGAGGAACTGGGACGCCTGGCTTCATCACGACGCGTCCGTCTGGAGGACTCGCGGCGGCTCTGGCAGTTCCTCTGGGAGATGGGGGAGGAGTCTGCGTGGATTCGGGAGCAAGAGCAGATCCTGGCCAATGCCGACTGTGGTCGTGACCTGTCGTCTGCCCTGCACCTCCTCAGTAAGCACGAGGCATTCCGTGATGAAATGGCAGCCCGCTATGGTCCACTTGGAAACAGCATCGCCGCTGGCGAGCAGCTTGTTAATGATGGACATTTTGGAACGCAAGAAGTGACGGAGAGGATCACTGACGTCCGATCACAGTGGTCTCACCTGGAGGAGGTGAGGATGGTGGGATATGCTGAATGGGTGAAAATTTTATTAAAGAAGGAAGGGACAGGAAGGCAGATAAAGAAATGATGCCTTCATAATTGAAATTAGGAATCATGTTGGATTGGGAAGAAGTGGAGGATGAGAAAGGACTGGATTGGTTAGGAATTGGCCTATGTTGGTAAAGCCTGTGCTTTAAAATCTGGCACGGTTTCTCTTTATTCACCTCCAGGCATCCAAACTTCGAGAGCAGCACCTGAAGGAGTCTGTTGCCTTACATCAGTTTCAGACAGACGCCAACGACATGGAGGCCTGGATACTGGAGACTCTCAGACAGGTAAAACTACAGCAATCATGGTGTTCAGTTTTTCAGAACAACAAACAACACTGTCCTTAAAATTAAAGGACAGAAATAAAGTGCCATCCTGTGCCAGCATTATAGTCTATACATGTATATAGTCTGTATATGATTTTGAAAAGAAAAATGTTCATACCTGACATTGTTATAACCAAACAGCTCTGAAATGGTGTGTGTTGTTTTGTGTGTGTGTCTGTGTGTGGCTACAGGTGTCAAGTCAAGAGGTCGGTCATGATGAGTTCTCTACTCAGACACTGGCACGTAAGCAGAGGGAAGTTGAAGAGGAAATCCAGAGTCATCGATCGCTCATCGACTCCCTTCATGAACAGGCCCTGACTCTGCCTGAGGCCTACACACATTCCCCACAGGTACACACACTTACACACATCGTCAGGCTCATGCATAATTACACTCTTGTCACTGACACATGCAGATGTATATGTTCCTATTAGGACTTTAACTTAATTTTTTCAGATAGACTTTATTGATAAGTCGAAATCCCAGTCATAAACTTTGCATTTGACATCCTGTCCTTTTCTGTCCCTTCAAAAATATATGTATAAAAACAATGCTGTATGTTAATGCTGTAACATACACACTGGCAGTAGTAGTACACACTGTGTGTCATTGTTATTACCCCAGGAGACCATACTCCAGTCATGCTTACTGAAACACGTTATAATACTATGAAGTACACCAGTGTCTCTGTCGTTTCCTTCTATTTAGTCCCCTCTGGTAGAAATAATACAAGCTGGGCAGATCCCTGTAGCAGACTGAGGAAATGGAAGAAGTGTTTACCCTCCGTACTCCCCGTATTATCCACCTCTTCCTTCTCCCAGCGCACCTCACATGGTTAATAATGATCCTGAATGACAAAGAGCGGCATGCGTCATATTCGGTTCCATGCGGGACAGGGTTTAGCTGCGCATTCCACTGGGAGGGGTTTTCACACTGCTACATCTTTAGGTGTTTAGCAAGATGTCCGACCACCTTCCGACGTGGAGCCAAGAAGAAAAAAAATGCTAACACATGACCTCTGTCTCAGGTGGAGGGTCGTCTGCCTGCGATAGAGCAGCGTTATGAAGAGCTGGAGTCTTTGTCTTCGACACGCAGACAGGCGCTAGAAGGAGCTCTGGCCCTGTACCGCATGTACAGTGAGGCCGGGGCCTGCCAGCTGTGGGTGGAGGAGAAGGAGCAGTGGCTCCATGGTATGGAGATCCCCACCAAACTGGAGGACCTGGAGGTGGTGCAGCAGAGGTGAGGGAAGGATGGATGGTGTGACAAGTTCATGCCGAGGAAAGAAAAAAGTCCTGGTCCTTTGCCACTTGGTTGGTGTTTCAAGTTCTTGTTTTCTCCAGGTTTGAGACTCTAGAGCCTGAGATGAACAATTTGGCCACTCGCGTCTCAGACGTCAACCAGGTGGCTGAGCAGCTTCTATCTTCGGACAACCGCAACAAAGAGCAGATCAATGAGACGCAGAATCAGCTTAATAACAGGTCTGTGTACCCACATACTCACCAAATAATATGTCATATACTCTTAGAAAAACTATGCACTCTGCCCCCACAATACTGCTACTACTGCTCTGATACCACCCACATCTTTTCAGGTGGGTGGAGTTCCAGCAACTGGCTGGCCAGAAGAAGCAGGCCCTGGAGTCGGCCCTCAACATCCAGAACTACCACCTGGAATGCAATGAGATCCAGACATGGATGAAGGAGAAGACGAAAGTGATAGAGTCCACACAGGGCCTGGGCAATGACTTGGCTGGGGTGATGGCACTACAACGGAAACTGACTGGCATGGAGAGAGACCTGGAGGCCATACAGGTACTAGGCATGCACTTAGACTTGGATGCAATGGATAATTTACAAAAATGCACAAAAAAGGATAAACAGTGGATGGAAATGCCAGGATGAAAATTCATATTTGACAAAGCTAGTAAATAAACAGGGCATAGAACTGAAGAGTTTAAAGTGAGTTTATGGTTTTTGTACTGGCCACATGCCACTTAAACATTAGAATGTGCCGACTTTATATTTTCCATTGTCTGGTTTCTGTTAACTGTGACAGAAATGTGTCACTGCTAACGCCTTGAACTTTTTACAGGGTAAGCTGGATGACCTGAAGAAAGAGGCTAAGAAGCTGGCAGAGGAGCACCCTGACCAGGCACAAGAGATCCAGGCTCGCCTTGGGGAGATCCAGGAGGTCTGGGAGGAGCTCTATGCTACCATGAAGAAGCGTGAGGAGTCTTTGGGAGAGGCATCAAAACTGCAGGGCTTCCTGCGAGACCTTGACGATTTCCAGTCCTGGTTGTCACGCACACAGACAGCAGTTGCATCAGAGGATATCCCAACATCACTGGCGGAGGCAGAGCGGCTGCTTACCCAGCATGAAGGTATCAAGAACGAGGTGGACAACTACCGCGAGGATTACGAGAAGATGAGGGCCACTGGTGCAGAGGTCACCCAGGGCCAGACCGATGCCCAACACATGTTCCTTGCCCAGAGGCTTCAGGCATTGGACACAGGCTGGCATGAACTGCGTCGTATGTGGGAGAACCGCCACAGCCTGCTGGCCCAGGCATTTGACTTCCAGACGTTCCTCAGAGATGCCAAGCAGGCTGAGGGCTTCCTCAACAGCCAGGTAAGGGGCTGGAAGAGAGCCATAGATAAAAGCACAGAAATAGTTCTATGTTTGTCTGGGATATTTTATTTGATCCTTTATTTTCTCAAAAATATTTTTACTGTACCTTTCTCTCTATATTTTATCATTACTCACTTTATTCATTACCTTTATGCATTTATTCTTTTCTGAACAGCTATTTGTTGTGTTCTCTCTGTAGGAGTATGTACTCTCCCATACTGAAATGCCATCCAGTCTGCAGGGAGCAGTGGAGGCCATCAAAAAACATGAGGACTTCATGACTACCATGGAGGCCAGTGAGGAGAAGATCAGTGGTGTGGTGGAAGCAGGGCGACGCCTTGTTTCAGATGGAAATGCCAATGCTGACAAGATCCTGGAGAAGGCTGACTCCATTCAGGAGAGGTGAGGAGCCAATGATTTATTGAAAAAGTGGAAATTGCTCCCCAGTCTTAAGTAAATTAGAAAAACAATAGCAACACTCTCTGACTCCATCACTTGCCATAATCACTTAGTCCTATAACTCTGTGTCATGGCTACTGGAGCCCACCCCAGGACACTGGGTGCAGTTTACCCAGGGTTGGGTTAAAAAAACATTAGACTAATTGTCATAATTGATTAACTTAGTAGAAATATTGGTAAATTGTTCTTACATTGTTGACATATGGTCCTATTAGTACTGCAGGGTTTAAACCCGGGCTCTTTGTTTTTTAGGCATCAGAAAAATAAGGAGACGGCCAGTGAGCTCTTATCCAAACTGAAGGACAACAGAGAGCTCCAGCACTTCCTGCAGGATGGCCAGGAGGTAAGACATTATATGCAGATATGGAGATTAGAACACAGCATAACATCCCAGATGATCTAGCACTGTGTTGATATTGAGACAATTACATGTTATGACATTATTTGTACAGTAAACTACATAATAATTTCTGTCTTAATTTTTTTGCCCTGCTCCTCTTTCTTGACAGCTTACTCTATGGATCAATGAAAAGATGTTGACAGCCCAAGACATGTCTTATGATGAGGCCAGGAACCTGCATAGCAAGTGGCAGAAGCACCAAGCCTTCATGGCTGAGCTGGGCTCCAACAAGGACTGGCTGGACAAGATTGATAAGGTACCTTATGCCTCACTGTAGGATCTTTTGAGAGGAGTGAGTTTTTTAAGCATTTGTGAATGCAATTAGCATGCATATTATCATAAGTCTTTTGCCATATTTTTTGTGAATTTAAACCAGTTTCTTCTAACTCAATCCTTCAATGTGACTTTATCTTTCTCAGGAGGGACAGGCACTGGTGAGTGAGAAACCGGAACTGGAGCCAGTTGTGAAACAGACACGGGAAGGTCTGCAGAAACAGTGGGAAGAGTTAGAGAACACCACGCGTACCAAGGCCCAGTGCTTGTTTGATGCCAACCGGGCTGAGCTCTTCACCCAGAGCTGCTCTGCCCTCGACACCTGGCTCCAGAACCTCTCCTCCCAGCTCCAGAGTGATGACTTTGGCAAGGACCTCACAAGTGTCAATATACTACTGAAGAAGCACCAGGTGTGTGAATTTAGTAGACCACAGTGGAGTTGGACAAAGTGGAATCATAATATGATGTGCCCTTCTTTTTCTCACTTCTTAATTATCTAAAATGTCTGGTTTTCATGCATATTGCAGTTGCTTGAGCACCAAATGGACGTACGTGAGAAGGAGGTCCAGTCATTGCAGTCACAGGCACTGGCCCTGTCCCAGGAAGATGCTGGGATTATGGAGGTAGATGGGCAGCAGCAACGTGTATCAGAGAGTTTCTCTCAGCTCCAGGAACCCCTGCGCCTGAGGCGGCAACAGCTGCTTGCATCAAAAGAGGCACACCAATTTAACAGAGACTTGGAGGATGAAATCGTGAGTTTCTGTTCTGATGTGCTAATTTATCACTTTAAACAAGTCATTTCTTGTTAAATGCCATTTTTGTCATTTCAATGCCATTTGAAATATAAGAGTTTATATAATTCTTATTTTATTATTCTTTTGCAAATTGAGATCACTTGAAATTCATTGTCTGAAATAGTCTTTTTTTGGTATTTTCTGTTTCTCTGTCAGTTGTGGGTGAAAGAAAGAATGCCTTTGGCTACTTCTACAGACCATGGCAAAGACCTACCTGTGTGCAGCTTCTCATTAAGAAGAACCAGGTAAAGGAGAGCTGCCAGAAGAGAACCTTCCCTTTTAAGGACTTGATTCCTTCTTCTGTCCTGTTCCCTTGTACTTTCCGTTTGCTTTTTTCATCCTTGACATCCTTTTCCTCTCTTTCTCATCAGACTCTGCAGAAGGAGATCCAGGGCCACCAGCCTCGCATTGATGATATTCAGGCCCATGGGCAGAGCATGGCTCCCAGTCAGGAAGGGGAGGTTGATGGGGAGAGGTCTGCTGCACTAGACGGACGCTTAGCAGAACTCAGGGAGCTCTGGGCACAGCTGATCTCTGAGACGGACCAGCGGCATACGCGATTGGCCGAAGCACACCGTGCACAGCAGTTTTATGCAGATGCAGCAGAGGCTGAAGCCTGGATGGGTGAACAGGAGTTACACATGATGTCAGAAGAAAAAGCCAAGGTGTGTTTTCGAAAGTTTAAGAAGTTCCAACTATCCATTATGAATAAGAATAATTTTGTGTGCCTGTTTGTCCGCTTCAGGATGAGCAAAGCGCAGTGGTGATGGTGAAGAAGCACCAGATCCTAGAACAGGCGCTTGAGGACTACGCCCAGACTGTCTACCAACTTGCCAACAGCAGCCGTCTAATGGTTACCAGTGAGCACCCAGAGAGGTAAGAGCTACAACTACAAAATATCTACCTCCATCTGCAGCATCATGTTTGGTTCTCACAATTGTCCCAGTAGAAGTTGGACAATCGATGACTACAAACTCATTGTTACTGACACCCATTGCATGTGTTTACTCTGTCGTTACTACATGAATAATATGCAGTTACTCCATAATAAAATGACCTCTGCACCGCTCTCTTTTAGTGAGAGGATAACCCTGAGGCAGGCACAAGTGGATAAGCTATACGCAGGGCTGAAAGACCTAGCTGAGGAGAGAGGACGGCTGCAGGAGCGGCTCAGACTTACTCAGCTAAAGAGGGAGGTGGATGACCTGGAACAGTGGATTGCGGAGCGGGAGGTGGTGGCGGGGTCTCACGAGCTCGGACAGGACTATGAACACGTCACTGTACGTTGTCTACAAAGCGTCTATATTTTGCAAGTGAAAATCAAATATGTGTGTGTGTATATATTATAAAAACATTACTTTCCACTGAATATTCCAGATGTTAAGGGATAAATTTAGAGAATTTGCCCGCGACACAAGCACCATCGGGCAGGAACGTGTGGATGCAGTGAATGGCCAAGCTGATGACCTGATCGAGTCAGGCCACCCAGAGAACGCCAGCGTGGCAGAATGGAAGGACGGGCTGAATGAGGCATGGGCAGACCTGCTGGAGCTGATCGACACCCGCACACAGATGCTGGCAGCATCATACGAACTTCACCGGTTCCACCAGGATGCAAGGGAGGCGCTGGGTCGTGTACGCGAGAAACGCGAAGCGCTCAGCTCCGACCTCGGCCGTGACCTGAATACTGTCCAGCACCTACACCGGCAGCACAACACCTATGAGCATGACATTCAAGCACTCAGTGGACAGGTGAGGGGTTTCAGACGGATATGATATTTGTTCAGTGTTCTATGTGGGAATTTGTTTCAGTATTCTATTCAAAGCTATACTAAATCAGTAATATTCTTCTGAAAAGGTATTTGCACTTTTCTCTCTCTGTCATCTCAGGTGACACAGGTGCAGGACGATGCGGCACGCCTTCAGAAAGCATATGCCGGTGAGAAGGCCGACGACATCCATCGACACGAGCGGGCCGTCACCGAGGCCTGGGAGGAGCTTCTGGCGGCAGGCCAATCCAGGCGGCTCCTGCTGCTGGACACGGTGGAGAAGTTCCGCTTCTTCAACATGGTCCGTGACCTCATGCTGTGGATGGATGGGGTCAACCTGCAAATCCAGTCACACGACAGCCCCAGGTGAGGGGAAAATACAGATTTGCCATGAGCCTGACAAAATTATTCAGAGGTTCACTGTAACACTCGTGTCTGTTTTCATCGCAGGGACGTGTCTTCAGCTGGCTTGGTCATTGCCAATCATCAGGACATCAAGTCAGAAATTGAAGCCAGAGCAGACAGCTTCAATGTCTGTACTGAGATGGGCAATACCTTGATAAAGAACAACCACTATGCTGCAGATGAGGTATTTTAATTTCCTTATGGGTTTTTCCTTGATTTCACGCTCAATTTGTTTTCTAAGGAAGGTTCTTGTTTTTCCTTTGTAGATCAGAGAAAAACTGGATCAGCTGCAGGCCAAGAGGGATGAGATCAATCAGAAATGGCAGGACAAAATGGACCACTTACAGATCGGTAAGAGTGTATATATTTATTCTTTTTGCGGTTGCTTTTGCTGCCTGAGCATGTGTAACCGTGCACGTCTGCCCCCTGGTTTCTCTCAGTATTGGAGGTGCTGCAGTTCGGCAGGGATGCGTCCGTGGCGGAGTCCTGGCTTGCGGGCCAGGAGCCGCTGGTCCGAGCAGCTGAGCTTGGCGCCAACGTTGACGAGGTGGAAAGCCTCATCAAACGTCACGAGGCCTTCGAGAAACTCGCTGCCGGATGGGAGGAGCGCTTCGTACAGCTGGAGAAGCTCACCACGGTGAGGCGCAACACACAAGCGACATGAAGAGATTGTGTTCCTGTGATTGACTTATCTGTTGTTTATACACATTTTGCTTAACACCAGTCTTTCCCTGCTCTCAGCTGGAGGCACAGGAGATCCAGAGGAGGAGGGAGGAGGAGGAGAGAGCGCGACGACCCCCAACACCTCCACCTGCAGAGTTGATGGAGGAGTCAGAGCGTGAAAGCATAATTAATGAATCTGCTGCCAGGTAATCTCCCACAGACTATACCTCACATTGCCAGAGCTTATTGCCGAATAGAGACCTTCAGTATTCCTTCAAATTATTTACTCCCTTGCTGTCATTTCACAGAACAAGTTTGGACCAAACTACACTGAACCAGTCAGTGTCTGTAAACGGAGTTCACAGCGATCAGGACACATCACAGGTGAGATACATAAAGATGCTTCTTTCAACAAACACAAGAAGGGATCAGAGACCTTTCTATCTTGAAGTGTTTCATGGTAGAAATGTTTTAATTTCTTGTTCTTCTATATGTTGTCTTTGGTCTGTTCAGTCAATGAGTAATGTGTCCAAACTAAATGGTCCCTGGTTATAAAAATATTTTCATGTTGTAATCGCATTGTGTGTGTGTATGTGTATGGCTGACAATATCCGTCTTCTAGTTGTCAAAATCAGTAATTTTGTATAACACTTTGAAAGCTAACGTCACATGTGCACACACTGACGCGCCAATTAACAAACTCTTGTTGCATTTCTGCTCCCCCCCCAGTCATTATCAGTGTCAGTATCAGAGCCCAAGAAGCCTGATCCTAAACCAGTTTCTAAGCCTGTGTCTAAACCTGTGGCACAGGAGCGTGTGAGTACCTTAGCCTGAGCGTTTAGCATTAGTGTAGCACCCATCGCTGCCTGTGCTTAGCAACCTGTGGGCTGCAGTACCCTCCCTGGCCTGCCAAAGGATGCCAGTCTGTCCCGGTCAGCTTTTGTTACACCATTGCTTGTCACTGTATTGTTTTTTTGAATGGCTTTAAATGAGTCTGTGTGGTTTTTAGCTGACTGTGGATCGCCGCATCACAGCCGCCATGCCAGCGCTGGTGAGTGCTGGTTAGCTGGTTTCAGTGGTGATGTGTCTAAAGTGTAAATAACAAAAATGAATGCTTGAGGAGAGTGAAATTTGACATGTTGTCAGATGAACAATGTTCGTTATTGGTAATAGATTAGTAAAGACTGCATGTTTGTATAATATTTTGCTGTGCAGATAGTAGGGGAGTAGTGTTTTTGTCAAGAAAGACCCCTGACGAAAAACAAAGAGCTTGCAAATAAATGAATAATGGGATGTGGCCTGATGTTGTCCAGCCCAATAAATGTAAAAATGGCACTTTATATAAAAAATATTGTTCACTATTTAACAAGGTGAAAAGCGGGACTGGGATCAACTTATGTTAATTATCACTTGTGATCATTTAAAAGCATCCTATTCCTCCTTGCAGCAATTGCTTGTCATCCTTCTTTTCAGAGATCTTTTTCATTCATGGGTCTTTGATGGTGGAATGTTTTGTCAGTTTTGTCCATTAGTGATTGATTGGTGTTTAGGAACTCAGTTTAAACTTGTGTTTGTCGATTCTTTTATGGTTGGTTCTTTGTATATGTGTTATTTGTAAATTTTATATTCAAAAAAGGTGAAATAGTGTTGCTGCATATGTCAAAAATGTCAAACTGATCTGGCTACACTGATACTGCATACATATTACTTTATGTATGCAAACACCCTACTTTAAATCGCCTTTTATTAATCATTATTTGTTTTACTGTAGTTCTCTGTAATGAAAATGTAAATGATCATATCCACCAGCATATGTATTTAAAGCAAAGATGAGTGTGACCATTGTTGTGTTGGTGAGTGAGTGTGTTGTATTTGAGCTATTGTTTTTAGTAGATTGGTAAAATAGTCCATCGGTCCAAAGGCTTTTAGGGGTGTGAGAAATCTCAACTTCAGAATTTTTGACCTACCATCATTACCTGAAATGCAATATTGATCTCTTCTGTGGGGGCGCTTTGTAATTCTGCTGAAATTCCATGCGTATCCCGGTTTCTGTATCTGTCCCTGTGTTATCTGTGTGTGTTTCTATCTCATGTCTGTCTTATCCTCCATGTATTCCATGTCTGTCCCAGTATACCACGGCTGTCTTGCATCTTTGCTTATGTATTCCATAACACTCCCTGTTTTTTTGGTATGCCACCCACTTACACCTGCAAGGAGGTTATTGTGTGTATCTGTGTTGGTGTATGTTTTCTTGTCTGTGATTTATTTTTTTTTTTTTCTGAGCATTTTATGCTTAAGTCTCTTTGTCTTTCACCAATCCGGACAGTCTCACCAAATTAACGCAACTCTTCGGAATAAGTTGCACCGGGTAATTATCACTTATTTTGTTTTGGTGCTCTGCTTTCAGAGACCAACAGCGAAGTGTGTCTGTGTGTCTGAAGACCTAGCCAAATGTTGGTCAATTATTTAAGCAATTCATTGGTTTAAACTATCTACAGGCTTGCATTAGACTTTGGTGTTAGTTCCTTTTGAGGGCTTGGTGTGTGTGTGACGATGTCTGTTGGCCATTTTCCTGGGCAGGGTTCGGAGTCGGAGTCTGTGAACGGGCCAGGCAGAGATAGCGGACTGCCATCATCATCTCGACAGGATCCATCAGCCACATTGCCTATGAAAATAGGACAAGAGGGTGGCACTGATGCCACGGAGGGCCTGCTGTATCGCAAGCAGGAGATGGAGTCACACAACAAGAAGGCTGCCAGCAGGTGAGAGGGGACAGAGAGTGGGGAAAAAATATTTTATGAACATTAAATATACCTGATTTGTGTGGTAAAAAACTAAAAAAAACCTTTGTGTGTATGTGTGTGTGTAGATCTTGGCAGAATGTGTACTGTGTCCTTCGAAAGGGCAGTCTGGGCTTCTACAAGGACCAAAAGAGCGCCAGCAACGGCATACCCTATCATGGAGAAGTTCCCATCAGCCTCAGCGAGGCTGTCTGTGAGGTTGCCCACGATTACAAGAAGAGGAAACACGTTTTTAAGCTTCGGTAGGTGCAGGGCTGGAGCATGGAAATGATTGTGAAGGACGTGAAAAAAGAGACAAGAAGTGCAATTCTATTTCTGTGGCCGCAATTGCATGTATACTCCATGTATACTATTTGTTAGTTGAATTTCAACATACGTTCTTCAACACGAGCTGCTTAGATGATCACCTCAACCAACTTTTACCAAACAGGATTTAGTACCACTGCTGTTGACTTAACCTTCCTATTTGACTGTTAGTCTTATTATCGCATTGTTCAGCAGTTGAAATGTTTTGTGTTTAGTTATAGATTTTTTAAATTCTTATACTGCTCTTTTCCCAGCCTTGGAGATGGGAAGGAGTATCTGTTCCAATCCAAGGATGAGGTGAGTAAAACTGGCCGGCTAACTCAACAGTTGGAAATGTAGTATAATATTTTTTACTTTGTGCTCCTGATAAGTGGGTGTGGCTTTAGGAGAGGTGAGAAACATGGTCTCTGTACTTATTTCCTGTGGTCATCTCTGTTTCTCAGGCTGAGATGAGCTCGTGGATTCGGGCCATCCACATCTCCATGCCGTCAAGCGGGCCTGCTGAAGGCTCCTCCCCTGCCCGTGGGCTGAGCCGGGCAATGACCATGCCTCCGATCTCACCCAGCTCAGCTGAGGGCGGCGGCGTCACAATGCGCAACAAAGATGGCAAGGAAAAGGACCGCGAGAAACGTTTCAGCTTCTTCGGCAAGAAGAAGTAAACAAGCCACGCCCTTAACAGCAACAGTGATCTACTACCGTTACTGGATGAAGAATAAACCAACTATTTGCAAATATGTGTCAATTCTTGCCACAAACTAGAATAAACAGCCCAGGGGGAGAAATGCACACTCTTGTGATGGTTCAGTGCATTCACTCTTTTTCTTTTTCTCTTTATTAGTCCTGGTCATATAGTGTATTTGAAGTGTGTGATTTTCAGATGATCTTTCTCTCAGCTTCTCTTCATTTTTTCCCTTTTCTTTTGAAACACAATGGCTGCAGCGGCATTCTAGGGCCAAACAGAGAGGACAGTTCTATCTAGTCATGCTGTTGGGTGGTTCGAGGAGGGCTCACAGCAAGTGAGAAGAGCGCAGACGTGTGTTTATTTTGCCCTGCAGGGGTTGTATTGGTTCACTACTGCTGTCAGCTACTAAAATACACCTGCATGAAAGGTGCTAATCCCATCAGTATCTCATTCTAATCTTTCCTTTCGCCCATCCTTTACTCATGGTGAAGGACCATATTCAGCATTTTTGTTTTGTTAATTTCTTTTTGGTTTTGGTGTTTTTTATGAATTATAACTGTTATTATTTATCTTTATTTTTTTGCTGTTGCAGTTTTTTTTTTATTAAAACATATTTAATGAAATTGTAAGTATAGATAGTACTGTTATATATATATAGACAAAAAGCAACAGTGGAGCCATGTTGGCCACAGTTTCTCTTGTTTTCTGTTTGTATTTTTCCCCCTATAGATTTAAGCAAGAGGTGTTTTTAACAAGGGAAATAAACACAGTTTTGTTTTGCAGTGAGCTTTGGGTAAATCCTTTATATTTAAAATGGTTTTATCATTTGATTTTTTTTAAATCTCATTATTTCTTTACTGTAGTGTTTTTTTTTTTTTTTGGTGTTTTCCCTGATTTGAAGCAGAGGAGAGATTTGGTTGTGAGGGCGAGATGTGATGCTGTGGTTTGTGCTCTTATTTTGCTTGAATAGCAACAGCCATCAATGCTAAAGCTCTCAACACACATATGTGACATGTGAGAGAGTTGTGTGCTTAATGGTTATATTGTCTTTTTTCAGATATATTTTGGTTGGATATATAGTTGATGCCTGAGTTTCTAATTAAACATTCCTCTTAGCTTTTAGACTGGTTTACTATTCACTCACACACATGCTTTGCTTTCCCCTCCTGCTCATTCTTTTTCACTCTCTCTCTCTCTCTCTCCCGTATTTTATTTTCCATCTGAACCTGCAGAAGTTTTTGAAGATGGTGGCAGGGGCTGGTCTGGGTGTAAAGAGTGGCCTGCCTGAGAGATGGCACTAATAAACTTAATTTTTAAGCAGCAGGGAGGGTCTGATGATATATATGAGACTCCCATCCCTCATCCCCATACTTTGGTTTTAAAAGTATTTTGGGGGTTGTAAGTGCAAACCCCAAACTGTTATAATTTGTAGGTAAATTCAGCACCTATGGGACAAGGTGTCGTAAACCAATATTCACAGGAAGTGGCATCCAAGGTTGGGTGGCAGTCCAAAACCGGAAGAGGCGTGGCCAGTGCGGAATGAGAAAAGGAATGTTTTTGTAGAGGAGCATGCTGTTAGTTTCTACTGTATCAGGTGTGGCATGTTATAGTATTTTTGTAGGCTGATGTGAATTAATATATTTTTGCTCTTGTATTTGATGCTCTTAGGTGGGGTGGGAGGGTTGTAAGCCCTTGTACAGTGAAACCCCTTTTTCAGGAGGGAGTGGAGTATGGGACCGAGCCCCTGGTTGTTTAGTGCAAGTCACAGGATTCTCCTTTGCTTAAGTGAACAACAACTGGTAATACGAATGATACATTTATGTCCCCTTACATGAAGGTTATTCTCTATGTAGAATTCTCTATTATCTCTGGGCAATGGTCCAGATTATCTATTGCTCCAGACATCACTTCACAAAACAGAAGAAGAAGGGCCATGGTGTCTCGCAATTACCTTTGCTGACCTCGCTGATTGTACGGAGTCGTTCCCCTGCAGCATTTACATTCTATCATCTTGAGCTCAGACTGCAGAAAAACCGGGTTGGTTTGGTATCCTTCCCACCACTGCCAGACAGCAACAGTGAACAGCTCAAGGAACTTAACGTGGTGTGTCTAGCCTTGGACTATATTCATCCACACATTCACCTCTGGTAGTTTGAGGGATGGCTGCTAAGGGGGCATTTGCTGCCCCCTGCCGGTGGGTCCTGAACATTTTCCCGTTTTGTTAGGCCCAGTGAAACAAAGATTTGGCGAATGGGGAAAAAAATGGTATGAATCTGTGTGGCAATAGACAGAATCCTAGTTAAGGTTCATCAGTTGGATGAAGTCACTGACCAGCCAATCATCAGTGCTCCCCATTTCCTTCCTGTTCTTTTCTTTTCTGTTGAGCTCTTTGTGTGTTTCTCACCATCTTGTCTGTGCTCCTCTGTCTCTTTTGTATGTGACCCACCTGCCACATGCGAACGCATCTACATTTTGTCTACACAGAAGAGTGATATCGCATAATGGTGTCCCAGTCTGGGTTTGTTCATCTAGCTTTTGCAGATGAGGGGGTAAAGGAACAGGGCCAGACTGTTTTTACTCATGAAGGACACACAGTTAAAGACTGAAAGCAGTGTGTGTGTGTATGTGTGTGTCATGAGTGAGTGAGTATATATTTTTGAATGTACACATTCATTTAGGGCACCCAGGAAAAAAAAAAAAAAGACATCAAGAACATAGTTTTTTTTAATGCAATACAATTTTGGATAAGACATGGACATTATGCATACAATAAATATAGATGGACAAAAAGAAAGAAAACAATGTAGCTTCCTATTTTGAGTGTTGGACAGATATGGTAAGCTGTCTCGTGGGGACTATTTTCTCATTTTTGAAGCATTTGGTCAGCCTTTGGGCCCACCCAACTCATACTGCATTATTTTTAAAGAATGTCACTTCCTTCTTCTGTGGCTGAACTAATTCAGAGTTGTTAATGCCACTACTATGACTAATTATTATGATTATTATTGCTACTGTTATTAATACTACTGTTATTACTGCTACTTATTACTACAAACTATTACTGCTGTCCATTTTCAGGTACTTGTCTGTAATACCAGGCCTCTCCACACGAGGTCAGTGTGCAGTGTAACATTTTCATGACTGAGTCAGAACAGAAATTGTTTGTTGACTTGTGTATCTACATCTAATATTAGGAATAATAAAACATGGTTTAAAATCATTTTTACACTGTCAAACTGTTTTTATTATTATTATTTACTCTTTATAAAACAGCCTTTGTACACAGAGGGTATTGGAAGGGCTGTGGGTGCTTTAGGTCACAGACCTTGACCCTGCAGATGCATGGGACTGGGAACTGCCTTGACTGATCAATCTTGTCCAATGAATGGGCTCCATTTTTTTATCTAATCCCTAATCTCAGCGCCTCCCCACTAAACCCCTCTGCTCTTAATCCAATAGGGAGACCTGGATGCAAATGATGCATATTAATGGCTCTGTCCGTTAAATTGGTCTGTCTGGCTGTCTGGGGCTTTGTCCTACTTTGCATATTGAATTTAGGGTACAGAGCCTTTTTATCTGTTAAATTGTTTCTCTGTTTGTCTTTTATTTCTCTGCTTTTTTTAACCTTGCTGGCTGTGTGATTTCCTTTTTGTTCTGGGGAAAGGTCCAAAACAACCAATAAAACAGGTTTAGTTACAGGTCATTGTCTAGGTCAACAAAGCCTGACTCTGCACCGTCTGCAGGGGCATCAGTTTAAACCACAACAATTCTCAATGATCTGTTTTATTATTGTTATTAGTTTAATTACATTGTATTAAATCAGTTTTTTTATTAATGTAATGACATGTATGGGTACTTAATGCCTCTGCCTAATAAACTTTGTGCTTTCAAATAATAATAGAAATATAACCCATGTGAAAAACTAACGGTCGACGTTTACCTCTTTATTCCACCTCTTTATAAATGTCAATAGTGCGTTCACGGCTGTAATGAAACCCGTTCATCAAGAGGCCCGTATCTTGGCAACGCGGGGCTGTAATACACTGCGGTGATTCCGAGACCCCCGAGCTCTGCTTTATTCCCCCCAACAAAGGCGCGGTTACCCGGCGACCGTTAAAACCCGCACCCACCAGCTCCGGCAGGACATCAGCCGGGACATGAGAAGGCTGGAGGTCAACATCTGAGCGGTGAGTTTTTAAACACATCCCTGGAAAACACGAATGTAGTTCAGCTGAACCTTACAATACTTATTTAAAATGTTTTACATTTTAAAATGTACATTTACAGCATTTATGGCATTATGGGTGATTATTATGACACACACACACACACATAGACCATTTATCAGATGCCCTTATCCAGAGTGACTTACAATCAGTAGTTATAGGGACAGTCCCCCTGGAGCAACTCGGGGTTAAGTGTCTTGCTCAGGGACACAATGGTAGTGAGTGAGATTTGAACCTGGGGCTTCTGATTCATAGGCGCGTGTGTTACCCACTAGGCTACACACACACAATGATTTATTCACAGCCGAAGTTCCAACAATGACGTACTGTAATTGTATTTATTGTAAATTATTTGGTAGCTACAGTGTAGCCGGTGGGTTCATGTGGGGGGTTCATCGTGTCAAAGTGGGCGTGTTCACTTCCATTCTGAGCTGTTTCTGGTTTCCTCCCGTTTTGGTGTCAGTATTGAGAATGCAGAGTTAATAGAACAGAACAGCCTCACAATATTTCCGACACCTATTTCACTGTATTTCATTTTCCAGGGGTCATGGTGCAGATCAATGAGACCCGAGTCTAATTAATTCAGTGTTGTGAGGTATTTATCGCGCTTTGTGTAAAGTTGCGCTTTTGTGTTTAGTAGTTACTTCTAAGGGCCCACTAAGACTATTTCTCCTTTTTGTGGGTTTCATGGGTTGTAATGGATGTAGTGCCTGGGGCGCCATCAGGATATACGGAAACAAAGAGCTACGAACAAGAAAGGTTTGCTTACTCGTTATGTTTGTCTTAGTGACAGAGACCTAATTACCCACCAAAATCTAGTTTTTGCTGTGTCATTATTTCAGGCACGAAAACACTTAAAAGTACAATCAATACGTATTCTCTGCAAGCAAATCTTCTCCAAACTTGAAACAGTCCAATCTGGCGACAAGGAGCGCAAGCTCCTAATCCTTTCTGCCCTTCCTGCGGTGTTCCCTTCATTCTTTTTTACCCGTAATACAAACGTAATCACTGTTATACTCATGCCGGGACCTTGTCCCCTACCAAACTGAACATGAAAGATAGATTATATCATCACTTATATTCAGAGAGTCTGACTGGTGAATAGCTGCAATGAAAGTATCCTTCAAAACTTGTACATGTTTACCCTTAAAGGTACAAACAGACACCATTGCCAAAAATCCAAGAATTTGCGGAACAATACCCTTATTTCTGAGAGTTTATATTGTTCACTTCTCCACTGAGGGGGGGTGGTGGCCTAGTGGGTAAGGAAGTGGATTTGTAATGGAAGGGTTGTGGGTTCGAATACCAAACTGCCAAGGTGCCCCACACACTGCTCCCCGGGTGCCTGTCATGGCTCCCCACTGCTCACCAAGGGTGATGGTTAAAAAGCAGAGGACACTTTTTGTTGCAGTGTTTCACAATGACAATCACTTCACAACGACAAAAACAATTACTTATTAATTTTTTTAACTGGGTCATGTGACTCATTGAATAAAATGAATAGTGTCCCAGCCTCAGTCACTGAATAGGACAAATGAAATAGATTTTGTGACAATGTTTACTATATTGTATCTATTTATTGTCCAAAAAGGCCATTTCAGGCCGTGTTGATGAGTGTTTTTCTCCTACATTAGAGTGCAGATCATTTTAAACTGTCACAGACATCTGGAATGTTTGTGGAGGGGGAAGGAAGAGGTAAAAACTACAATAACAGTTGGCGACAGTCCCAAGCGGCCCCTCCTAAAACAGACTCTCACACACACATCCCTGACTTCAACCAAATATGTATTCATACACACACACTGAACTGCAGGTCTCTTTCCATTGATCCTGGATTATTTGAGTGTTAATTGAATCTCTGGCTGGACGTCCTTTAAAGGGAGAGCAGCTCAGCATTTTCGGAATCTCTTTTTTTTTTTTTTTTTTTAGCAGAACAACTCTGCGCTCCAGGTGTTGCGGATCGTGCGCCCGAACGACGAAGCGCTCCTTCATAAACCTCCTGGACATAGAGCGAGCTTTCACAATGGCCGGTCAATGTTGCTTGCCTGTGGCCCTTTGGCGACCTGCCGTGGAACAGTCCTGCCTCTGCTCTAGGTGTTCCAGATGTAACGTGAAGAGCGTATGAGATCAGGTCCTGGTCACATAATGTTATCCAACGGTGATGCAGACGTTTAGCAGATAAACACATTCGTTTCCCTTTTTTTCACAAAATCTAACTCGCCAAAGCGATTCGCAAGGGTTTCTGGATCATCACCGGTAATGTTTCAGCTTAGTTATTTGAAGGAATGAGTGTGAGATGGCCATCAGTCAACCCCCATTCCTGCTGTAAAATCTATGCAGGTTTTATGAGAAAGTGAAAGTGAAGTGATTGTCATTGTGAAACACTGCAGCACACGGTGACGCAACGAAATGTGTCCTCTGCTTTTTAACCATCACCCTTGGTGAGCAGTGGACAGCCATGACAGGCGCCCGGGGAGGATGGTAGATCGGGTGTGGGGATGGTACAGGGCCCAAGGGGACCTCAGTGGCATTTGGGATTCGAACCTTCTGATTACGGGTCCACTTACTTACCCGCTAGGTCACCACAATTGGCTGGAAAGAAATAAAAAAAAAAAAAAGTGAAGTGATTGTCACATGTGATACACAGCACATGGTGCACACAGTGAAATTTGTCCTCTGCATTTAACCCATCACCCTGAGTCAGCAGTGTGCAACCATGACAGGCGCCCGGGGAGCAGTGTGTGGGGACGGTACTTTGCTCAGTGGCACCTCAGTGCCACCTTGGCGGATCGGGATGCGAACCGGCAACCTTCTGATTACGGGGCCGCTTCCTTAACCGCTAGGTCACCACTGCCCCAGTCTTTTTTTTTTTTAATTGTCTTTTTTTTTTACCGTTACTAGCTGGCTAGCCGGTGAACCATTCTGCAGCATATGTTCATTCAAAGAATCTTGAATTGACTTAATGTCTTTGTAATGTTTTTGATTCATGCATGCAGTATAGACGCATTGCATTTGGCTGAAGCCTTTCTCCAGAGTTACGTTCACGGGTTAAACTCACCCAGAGCAAGTTAGCGGATGTCAGTGACCGTTTTCTGTACAACATGTATACACAACAGATTGGGCTTTAGAGGGTTAAGGACAAACTGATGCTCAGCAGTATCAGTTGGTGATAGTACCCCTTAGCAAGAGCTGGACGTTAAACTGACAAAGCGGAATAAATGAGTGGACTGGGTTATTAGCAGTATGTGTTATTCCGCTGACGTGTGTCGGAAACATGGAAAGCGGCTCTGATTTCCTGCCCTGTTGCCCATGGGGGGAAGCCTTGCGCCTATTTATTTATTCAGCAGTGGAATTCCCATGGGCCAATCGGCTTTCCTCTAACAGATGGAGGGAGATTCTCTGACAGGGGGAGATAACGGACACTGGTAATGGAGAACATTATGAAAGATGAGAGGATGAAAGCCTGAATTGATTTATAGGTCAGACCTGCTTTTACCTGGACAGAAGAGACAGAAGGCTGAAGGAAGTCTGTAGGAGTCTGGCAGTGGAAATTGGATTTGGGGCTGAAGAGGTGTGAGCAGAGGGTCTGTATGCGAATTTGGGGCGCATGTGGATTCGAACACGGAGGGGGGAACAAAGTATTCTGAGCATGAATGGGTGATAAGTGATCGGGTAATGAGATTGGAATTCAAGGGATTCTGGTAGGCTGCCATATGTGTGAACTGGGATCTGGACTCTTTGATCTTCTGAAGATGCTGTTCTGCAGACATGGAGAGATGACTGCACCACCCCCTTTTGCTCTCAGCACCCCTCATTCCTGACTTTTTTTTTTATGGGTTTTAATGAACGCTTGCATGCACTGATTTCCACGCATGTCCGGTGAGGTGGTGTCTGGGTAGGACAGCAGGAACCCAGCAGCTTTTGCCCAGGCTCCAGATGAATTGTGGCCCAATCTTCGCTTCCCCTGTCCCCGGCCCCCCGGTTCCTTTCTCATGGGCCGGGGGAGTGGACAGTGTCCAGCAGGCAGAGGTCAAACTGTGGGAGAGAACTGCTGCTCCTGTCCTCTCAGAGAGAGAGAGAGAGAGATAGAGAGAGAGAGACGCCGCATTTCGGGGACGCTGCGTTGAGTGCGTGTGACGTCATCGTCGGGAACAGCGGGGCGTGGCGCGTCCCATTTAAAGCTCCGCGGAGCGGCGTGCGTCAGCGCGTCCCCAGCGCGTCTCCAGCGCCCCGCGTACCCGCCCCGGAGAGGAAGAAGGCGCATGGCAGAGTTTTACATCGGAGAGGTGGTTTTCGGCCGTCCGCATCAGCGCGTATACAGCCCGCCACCGGAACCCGTGACACGGCGGCAGGACGCGTCCGGAGGGGGAGGAGGAGGAAGAGCAGGAGGAAGGGTGTTCCTGCATCTGCATCTGGAAAACGTTTACTGCGACCCAGGAGCTGTCAGAAGCGAGGTCGGAGATTTTAAAGGTAACGCGGACCAAACCGAAGAACAAAAATGTCGAAATCAGAAAAATCGAAACCATTGCGGTGATAAAAAGTTAACATTCATTCATAGTCTATCATATTTGGGTTGGCGGTAAATGTAGGACTGTGCGCACTACAGAAAAGCCTAATTTCGACAGTTTTTTAGTGTGAAACGAATAGTAGCTTAGGTAGAGCAGCATTTTGTTCGCTTAATTCAAAATAATAGAAACTATAACTCCTACTCATTGATGAGTCTATTAACTTATTTTGGTAAAGGGTTATTTAGGGTCCAGATCGTAATTATGTCTTCTTCTGATGGAGGTTAATTGTATGAAGACATCTTTCCGACTTTTTGTAGTCTTTTCGTTCAGCGACAGGGCTGCCAGGACGAGACTTTCAAACTGCATTATTGTGTTTTAGAAAAGGCTGAAAAGGATGGACCACTGAATGCTTTTCGGTTGTGTTCGAAACGTGTGCGCATGTGTACGATGAAACGCCATTATACTGTCCGTGGTTTCAGCGGCAGTCCTGTGCGGGGAGGAGGGGTGTCGGCCGCGATCTGGCAACCTCGCTGCGCGCCGCCGCGGACAGCGGTGACAGCGCGCGCATTGTGTCCCACAATGCGGCTCTGGAAACGCTGTGACAGTGTCGTTCCGCGCATTGTCCGCCTCCCGAGCCTGCCGTGGGCTCCATTGTGGAGCCCGTTCAGCTTCGGCAGCAACATTTCGGCCCGCGGCCCCGCCCCGGGCCGGGGGGAGCGGTTCTTCGCGCGGTTACGGTTCCCACGTTAACTCTCCGCAGTTGTTTTGAAATAACTTTGCCGTGATGTCACGACCGGGCCCTTCAGCAAGTCGAGGCGCTCTCTGCCGGTGCTGAAAACAAGCCCTTACAGGTTTGGTTGGTTTACATGGAAGTGATCTTAGAAGATTCTGTGATTGGCCATTGTGTTGGGTGGTTTCACTGTAAAATACACCGAAACCTGATAACAGGCGTTGATCTGTCAGGCGGTGCGACATTTTACAGCTTTAACACTCTTTGTTTCATTTTGTTTGATTATGATCAACTGGCCGGGTCCTGACTGGAGAGTTATCAGTTCTCTGTAGCCTGACTATTAATGTGCCAGTAGGCTTGTGAATCCCAAACCAGGACCACAGGGTTGATGATGATGATGATGATGATGATGATGAGGGTGTGAGCGTTGGTAAAATACTGATCTGAAATGTGTATTTTGCTGTTGTGTAACAACATTAGTAGAATTTTGTGAAATGAGGACAGCATTAATGTTTCGTAATTGTGTGATTAACGTTTGCCTTCGTTTTTTTAGAGAATTGTGCTGTAGGGATTGTGTGTAGTCAATTCCCATGTTTTCTTACTTCGGCCTGTAAAGTACACATTGTTACAGGGCCTGGATTTTTTTGACCTTGGCAGCGACGCCCACCTCTGTAATGGAACGACAGAGTGAACTTATCCTCCATTTGGCCGTGGAGCGGCCGCGGTTCAGATACAACTACTAGAGTGGAGAAAACTGCATGCTTGTGAAACACGGTTAATTCAGAATCCCCAGAACTGGGCCTCAAATCCTAAACCCGTCCTGGTTTCCTAATTTTCTACTACAAAGAAGGGGATATGAGCAGTTAATTATAGAGCTGATGATACACACACACACACACACACACACACACACACACACACACCTCAGGTAGAGACCAGAGACCAGGATAGGATTTGGGTGATGGGATCGGATGAATAGACTGGATTCTGTCTCTGACATTTTCATGCTCTATAATTTACTGCTGTAATGTGGTATTTTGTAATAACCACATAGTTTCTTCTGGGTAAGCCAGTGCTTAACAGTGTTTCTATTCTGCTTTAGACCCTTGGAACTCTTTTGCACTACATGAGCTGTCTTGGAGGGGAATGTTAAAAGAGAGAAGGAAAAGATGGGAATTAGAGAGTGAAAGAGATGCATTCCTGACTAATGGCCCCCCTGCCCCCCCACTTCAAGCCCCGGTTCATTCCACTGTTGACCGGATGATTATTACGTTTATTATCTGCATGGCTCAGTGAATCAGCACACACCGTCATTCCCCTAAAGGCAGCCATGCTGAGCTATCAGAGAAAGCCATTCCTCAACGGACACACACACACACACACACACACACACACAGCGCTTATCCAGCACAAAACTGCTCTATGCTGCATCTTCTCATCGTTGCACACACACACATCCTCACAGATCCAGTGTCTGTTATCAGTAAGCGTCATCCCTCAAAGGACCCGCACACACGAGCTCTTGCTCACTGCGTAGCCTAAACAAGCCACACAGCTCAGCACTCGGACACACACAATCACACGGTTCCTGTCCAAATCACGCAGAGGAAGTGAGGTATGTGATCCGATCACACAGACGCACACTCTCAACTTACTCCTCTGAGTCAGCGATGTTCCGACGCGCTGATTGGTAGGTGGAGTCATCAGAAATCTCTCTGTTGCGTGCACACACACACACACACACACACACACACACACACACACACACACAGTGTCCTTACAGAACCTGGTGCTAATTAGTCACTGTCAAGAACTGCTTACAAGCACATCACCAGTGATAAAAACAGCCCAGCTTGACGCCTCTCGCTCTGTGACGGAACATTTGACGGACTGGCGTGTTTTGGGGCCTGTTTATTTTTCCGGCTGTCCCACCCCCCGCCCAGCAGCAGCGTGCAGGGGCGTGGTCTTTTGCCTCATATGCGGGGAGGACAAAACGAATGCCACACGGCTGAGTATTGAAAAGCGTGTTTCCTTCTGAACTCCCGTTATGTGTTCAGAATCAGCGAAGCACATAGCCAGCGGGATTTACGTTGTGGCTGATATATGAACCTTGTTGAGCGCATTTTGTGCTGTTCTTCAGTTTGCGGCATGTTGTCAAGGGACTTCACTGGTGGGTTCTGCTGTTCACTGGTATATTTTCTGATGCATACAAGACTGTAAGTATTATGCAAATGTTGGGTTGGGCGCTTTCCTCGCAGGGACAATGGGAAGGTATTATTTTGTTGATCTGCATGCGAAGTACCCTTAATCCCTGAATGAACCTCTCCCTCCCTCTCTCTCTCTCTCTCTCTCTCTCTTTCACCACTTTAAATGTGCAATATGCGCTGGCGAGGCTGTCAATTGCCCTCCATTTTCTTAGTATGTATTCAGACCTATGGTTCCATGGGGTACTGGTGTCGCTTTTCAGCCACACCCTGCCCCCTACTGTTCTGTCCATTCTGGGCTGAAGTAGAAACATAGTCATAGTCATTGCGACCTGTGAAACTGACAAGAGTCTGCTTTATATTTGGCTTTGACATATAATCAACAATGTCATATTGTCCAGTGTGATATGCTTTCTTCCTTATGGTCCTATCCCTATTCTAGATGTTTTTATGCACTAGTACTCAATAATAACAAATCAGCAGTACTTCATGGTTGAGCGTGGTCCAAATCTGGGGCATTGGTGGCCTGGCGAGTAAGGAACCGCACCCGTAATCAGAAGGTTGTCGATTCGAATCCCCAACTGCCAAAGTGCCACTGAGCTTCCTCACACAATGCTCCTTTTATGGCTGCCCACTGCTGATGGGTTAGAAGATGAGGACACATTTCGTTGAGGACACTTCAATTTCACTTGACGTTCAAAATAACCCATGAAGAAAGAGTATCCAGTCTCACAATCTTCACCATTTCACTAGTGCATCTGTAGGTCAGGTATAGGTGTCCCAGGACCATGGCCAGCTACCAAGCCCAACATGCATGTCTAAGCATTCCAACCCTACTTTATAAATAAACAGACATTCATGGTTCTTCCAAGGATACTTATTAAGTGAAAGTGAAGTGATTGTCATTGTGTCCTCTGCTTTTACCCATCACCCTTGGTGAGCAGTGGGCAGCCATGACAGGCAACCTTCCGGGTCTGTTTCCTTACCCACCAGGTCACCACTGGCCCATAAAGGTCTATTCAACATCATTTAGATGGTTTTTTTAATGTTCAAGACAAATGGGAATTTTCACTGATTTTCTTGATAAGTTCTGAATTTGCCAACGATTGCAGTTTATACGAATTAAAAACCAGAGACAAGGCTCTGTAGGGGCGGCACAGTTTGCCAGAGGAGCATTTTTCCCATGCTGTCCGGCCAATGACAATACCCTGTGATTGTTTTAGTTCCTGTCAACTAATTATACACTTGAAATGTTGGATTTATTTGTCTTCATTTTTTCTGCCTGGAACCCTGTTTATGTGCTTATTGCTTATGTAAGCAGTCCTTTTTACAAAAAGCTGATCTTTTTCTAGACCCTTTTTGTGTAAAGTCTCTGAGATGTTTCCTGCAGCAGCTCAGCAGTTGTGATTTGTGCATTTTTCATTACCTGGTAATCAAAGGCAGTAAATGTGTTCTTTGCATTTATTTTACACTTACTTTAGGACAGAGCTCAGGCTTCCTTAATCATCTCTGCCTTTCTGTCCTCTGTTTCGTTGAAGGTCCTGAGAGAACGGGCAGGAATTGCTGATTCTGGAGAGGAAAACAGAAGGGAGATGCACGAACCAGTCTCTGCCTCACTTTGAAGTTGTTCTCCACGAACGAGAAGTGCCACAGCCTTTACTGTCCCTTTTTTATTCCTTCTTTGTTATTGTTTCATTCCACCTTCCATTTGCCTTCCTTGAAGCATTATCTTCCTCTGTTCTTTACTCTTATCTTCCTTTCTCTGTTTCACACTATCTTATTTCTCTTTTCCACTCAACCAAAACTCAACCTGTGGCAAGTTTTCACACTCTGTTGTCCCGGAGGGAAAATTCCGGAAATGTCTGCCAAAGCTCCCATTTACCTGAAGCGTCGCAGCCGGAAAGGGAAGAAGGAGAAACTTCGGGATCTGCTGTCGTCTGACATGATAAGCCCGCCCCTGGGCGACTTCCGACACACCATCCACATTGGCAGCGGAGGTGGAGCGGACGACCTCTTTGGCGACCTCTCCTTCCTGCAGGGAAAGTTCCACCTGTTGCCCGGGCAACAGGGTCTCCAAGCCCTGTCCCAGTATGGAGGTGGTGATGGGTTCCAGTTTAGTCGGACATCGAGCGTGAGCACCCACGTGCCCTCGTCAGAAAGCTCGCCACTTCTTAAGAACGCCATGTCACTTCCTGTCATTGGTGGCGTCCAGGCGCTCACTCTACCCAACACCTCCACCAGCCAGCCCGCCCCGCCTGTCATCCAATCAAAACCCAGCTCCCCGCCTCCTCCCCAACAAGCCCCGCCTCCAAAGCCTCCCAGACTACACCTGGAGGATCGCTCCCTATCCTCATCCCCGCCTCCTCCTGTCCTCGCGTCTCCTGAGCGGCCGACTCGTCTCATCCCATCATGGCCCGTGGAGGACAGTATCACTCCAGAGGAGGACGGTGTTCAAGAGAGTCCCTACCTGTCCCATGCTGGCTCCCTGCTCTCACTGCACCTGGACCTTGGGCCATCGATTCTGGACGAAGTGCTGCAGATCATGGACAGCCAGAGAATGGGGGGCCTGAATGGTGGCTGCCTCTCAGGGGGGAGACAAGAGATCTACACCTGAAGTGCCTGTCCCCTTCCCAAACAACACTACCCCCTCAGTGAACCTGTGGTACGCCCTTTACTCCAGATTCCTTCACCTCTGCTTTTTTTGTTGACAAGTAAGAGTCCTTTTGCCTCAAGTTGGTGCTTCCAACCAGTAATAGACTAAAAGAGAGCATTTCATTCTCCATATTTTACTTAGACATTTTAACGACTCGTTTTTGTGAATGCGTGAGATGTGGACCGAAAAAAAGAGCCACTGCACTAAGTTCTGCTTTGCTGTTACCTACCCTTCTGACCATAAGCACTGGACCTCCGGTTACGCTGAAACTCTACACCCCTTACAGGGAGCTGCAGAGAGCCTCTAACGTCCTTCACTTTCGTTGGCAGAGCACCTGCCTCTGCTGTGTACACCAGGGCCTGTAACCTTGGCCTGGATTCATCTGTGCAAGTCTTGTATGCAAAAAAAACCATTCTGTTCCTTCATCTCTTTAGTTCTCTCTGAAATAGTACCCAAAAATGTTTGGTGGTTGGGAACAAAGTGCATATTCACTGCTGCCTTAATTATTACTGGAATAAAGAACAAAACAACTGCAGCTGTGCAGCTGGGAAGGCGGAGTCCCCGTCCAAGGAGCTGTGACGTAATTTTCTGGCACGTTTATTCTTTTGCAGAGACTTGAAAGTGTGGCTCCATGGATCATGTCTGTCCCCTCTGGGTGCTGCTGACATTTGAGAACGCGGTGGCCCTCTTCTCACCCCGCCACATCCCTTTCAGGGGTAGTGAGTTTCCGTGGCTGTACCCACCTGGTCCTGCAGTCCAGGATCGGGTGGCTTCATATTTCACTGGAGCAAAAAAACAGAATCAGTCACTTTGTCACTGCGGATGAACAAGCAATAAACTTTATATTAGCAAATGTGAATGATGCACAAAGCCGATGCTGCTTCTGTATTTGCTTTTATCTTCTGTTCATTCAGACTAAAGTTTATTTGTGTTCTTATAACAACTTTTGTAAGAAACATGGACCTTTTGGCATTTCATTTTTCAGTGACGCAGTTCCTCTGAAAGTGCTGAAACCAGGCACAGAAAGCACAAGATAGTTGAGTTTAACGAGGACCAATCATGTTATGAAAATTTGTTCATGAAATCTCAGTGCTGGTAATTCACTGGTTAATGTTTTATTAATTACCCTAAATCATATATCCACCCTATAGCAGGAGAGATCGGAGCTACATTTAACCACTAATGCTGTCATGTATCACTGCAACAAATAGGACTGTGTGACAAATTAAGCATGTGTAACATATATTAAAGCCAAGAGTTTTTGAACAATTATTAATTACATGGCAGACTGCAAAAAGTGGTGAGGAGTTGCAAAACTCTACTAAGAAGAGGCCCAGATAAGAGCAGCGGTCTTAAGAGCAGTCAAGTTAACAGCGTATTTCTCCGTGATTAGATGTTCCAGAGCGGTTTTGGAGCTTCTGAGTGTAGTTTAAGCTGTTTCCTTTGTCTGTTTTCTGTTATTTAAGTGAACAGTGAACTCTGCTCTCACACCCCTCTGAAGCCGGTTAGGACCTGGGAAGGGGAGAGCTGCCCCATAACCTGGTTCTCTATTCTTCACTCTCCTCTGGGAGTAAAGAATATGTGTGAAATCATTTATGACTTATGGTTTTAAAAGAAAACAATCGGGGATCGGACTGCATCCGTTCCTCAACATTCCATGAAATAAACATCTACTCATGTTCATAATGTGTACATTTCCTTATCATGTGACCTTCCTCTTAAGAAAGTGATGTGTTGGGCAAAATGTTAGCTTGTACACATCTTATCACTGTTGAACCACTGTGAGCTTCACTCCCCACCTCGGATTTGTACACGTGCAGAAACAAAACATCTTTTCCCAGCTGCTGTGACAGTTCTGTACATAAACTAATGTTTGATCTTGCTGCTACTGTATCAGTTAGCTACAATCTTACATGCTGGGATTATTTGTGCACTTTGAATATGTGTGAAATGTAGTTCTGGCTGTAAGACATTATGAATTAAAGTTTTTCTTGTTGTTTAGACACGCTGTGTCGTGTGTGATGTTTTTGCAGTTTGTACGCCGTGTGTGTGTGTGTGTGTGTGCTCAGATCTTGCTCACTGTCACCCATCTACTCTGCTGAATAGCCCTGGGAATCGTTCCAACGGGCTTTATTAACGTAGGCCCTGACCCCACCACTCCTGCCCCCATGGGAACGCCGCAGGCAAATAAAGGGGAATTTGTAAGAGGAACGCTTAGATGGAAGTAGACAGAGTGCAGATTGACAGATTGATTGATTTGATTGATTAAAACAGGAGCTTTTCCCCTGTGCTACTGATTTCCTTTACGCTGATCTCTTGGTACACCATATCAGTCATTTATCAAGCATCTTAACAAGTACCATTAAAAAAAAAATGTTCAATACAGATGGTTTTTCCTACTTTTGTAAATCATTTGGTTGAGTTTATTGCTGACAAGGGCACAATGGAATTAACTGGATTTGTGATGGTGGGGGCTCACACATATGACTCTGCGGATTAACTTGATAACCAAGTTTGTTGATCACTAGGCTACCTTCTGGATGAATAAATGTGAAGCGTAAGAAGTTCTGCCAGAGCCTTCGAGCCAACAACCTAAGATAAATTGTTGAAATTAGCAGAAGAGGGCCATGGCCTTTGTGTATTGACCTTTAAGTAATCCCAACATTGCCTGGTTTATAGCTTCATTGTGTGTGTATATGTCTGTGTGTCTGTGTGTGAGAGAGAGAGAGAAATAGACAGTCATATTGCCCAGATATTCAGACCACACTTAACAGAAAGTTTAGTGTTCATTGTTTCAGATGTTAATTACGTAACCTCAACAATCAAATACTAGCAACTCACGAAAAATAGCCCTGCTAAGTATTTTCCAACCAAACAAGTGTGTTTTGTTCACTGTCTCTCTTCGATCGCCCTCAAGCAGTTGGGGGGTATGAAGAGATCCACGCCAGCAGCAGCCTGTCCCATGCCTTTTGCGTGCATGCTTGTACAGATTGAACACAGAAACAAACCCTGTTTGTCTGTGTTTTCTCTATGTGGAAAAACTGTTCAGTCCCACAGGCTGTTAAACACACAACCCTTTAGACTTCAGAGTGTGTGTGCATGTTGCTGAAAAAGGCACAGAACAAGAGAAGCCTTCGCCCGTTAAGCACAACGCTTTGTGTGTGGGCTGCATTCACAACCTGTCAGCGGCCTTTGAACGAGGAAAAGCAGTAGGGAGCCGAGAGATTTGGAGGGAGGAGTGGGAGACGACTAAAGAGCATTATCTTCCAGACAACGTTTGTTTATGTCTGTCTAGTTTTAAATCTGTTCACAGAATAAAACATAATTAATTGTAATAGCACCCATCTGGGTCCTTGGTTCGGTGGTAATCTTTATTAAATACATAATTAACACTCATTAGATCCACATAAATCCCATGAGGGCTATGTGTTGAGAAAGCCATAAAAATGTTCAATAATGAATTCTTTTAGTAAACACAAGGCCTGCCATCTTGAATTTTTGAAATTCTATCCTTTTTTCTACATTCTTTTGAGTGATGGAATTCTGGTATTCTGGCTGTAGGGTGTTTCAGGAAAAATAACACCTGTGCTGTAAACCATGGGTGTGTATGGTGGGTCATCGCTAGTGGGGGTCTTTCTGGGTGGGGAATTCTGTGCATTGTACTTAGATCTAGTTGGCTGAGCTGTAATGCTATTATTCCTGACTGACTGGGTAAATCTTAAAAGCCAAAAACCCATACGGACCTCTTTGTCCAAAAGTCCCACCCATAAATCTGAGCACATTTAGGAAACCAGGGCTTACTCTGAAATTTGAAGACATCTCAATTTTATGGGAAATGGTTACCATGCTGTTGTAATACAGAGAGGAAGTGTCTGCCTGTGATAATTCCAAAAGATGTAAAGAGGTTGCAGGGTCACAAAGGCCTCACTAAGTTAACACAATCATCTAATCTCAGACAGGATCCTCACGTTATGTCCACTTCACTAAAACAGCATTATAACGCCCCCTGGTGGAAAAAGTGAGTAACGAGATAAAATGCTTTCTGCATTCTTGTGGTGCAACGCTTCATTGCACTAGCTAACTCAGGGAGGAAAATAAACTTCTGCTCGCCATTATGAACTGTCAAACATTATTTCGCGTGACTTGTTCTAAGCTTCTAAACATCATCAACAGAAAACATTTCATCGAGGTGAAAAACACAAGCTCGTTCGTAAAAAAACGATTCTGAAGTAAAATGGGATTTAAAGGAAAGCTACACTGAGGGGAAAAAAAAAACATTTGTGCACATAATCGTTCCCATCCTGCTCCATCCTTGTGCTCTTCCTTTGACCAACATGACCTTTCTCCGCCAGCGTTTCCAGCTGCGCATGCGCAAAGGTGTCCACAGTGTAGCGCAGGCGGACCAAGATGGCTGCGGTCGTGGAGAATGTTGTCAAACTGTGAGTGTTTTTCACGCACTATCCTTGTCAAACGTGATTTTTTTGCTCGAGTCCCAGCCCTCGGTTTACACGGTAGGCGGGAGCCGTGCTGTCGGCCGTTACTGTCAAGGCCTCGAAGTTTAAATCGGCGCGTTTTTTCTTCGAGTGGTGGCAGCCGCGAGCTGCGCTACGAGTAGTTAGCTTAGCTGAAGCCCACACTGGCAGCGAGAGTCCCGCAGCGGTCCTGTCCGAACCCGGCCGTCGGTGGACTGCATGCCCCTTTGGTGGTGGAGGACGGTACACGCGAGAGAAACCTGTGCGTGGCGTGGTTCCCTTTTTGCGTGTTTTTCGTGTCTGTTTAAGTGGCGAGGAGCAGGGGACACGCCAGCAGGAACTCCGCTATCGAACGAGTTGTCAAACGCGGCTTTACGTCTCCTTCTCCGGCGTGTGCGTGTGTGTTTAAGTCGTGGAACTGCTTCTGTTAGTCCTATCGCTGTTTTTTTGTATAGGTCGCTGTCTTGAGCTCGATTGCTCTGCCCCGTGGTTCTGCGGAATGATTAATTCCGTGTATAGTTATGCTTTTTTTTTTTTTTTAGTTATTTTTATGAATTTGTCAGGTTGCGCGCGGGGTCCTGATGACGTCACCCTCTGGTCGCATTTCACCACACGTGGAATATTTTTTTATTCCGCCTGTTCCTGAATACTCCAGGACCGGAGACCAGATATTCGTTCGGTCCCAGATGGAAGCGAACGAGCGCGTAAAGGGCGTTTTTTTAACAGGAAGTGAGCGCTTCCGTCTGGCCTTTCCGCACTGAAACGCGCCCTCGTGGGTACAATGTGGGGAACGCTTTGTACTCACGGGTGACGTTCACACAGACAGGAAGCCACGCGCCTGCCCTTGTGATGACAGTGTTTGAAATCACTCAGTAGTGACGCTTTCAAGGTCAATTTGGTGGGCTTTTAAAATCGAAAATCAAATTTAACGTCAGTAATGTGTGCAGCATTGATTTTTTTTGGGGGCACTGAGTAATCATTCCATCTATTCAGTGTGAGCTCCTTTTACACCTAAAGTAATCGTGTGTGTGTGTGTGTGTGTGTGGGATATATATAAAATTTGGCCTGCAACTACATTAAACTGTAACTTTTTTTTAAAAATCTCCCACAGCCTTGTAACATCTGCCCATCATGGCTTTTTTTTTTTTTTTGAGTGCTGACTTAGCCAAAGTGTGAAGGCCCCCGATGGCAGAGCTGTTGTGAAATGACGGCCCTGTTCCCTTCCAGCCAGTTGGCTGTTGCCAGGCCAACAAAAGAGCACCTGCTGATGCATTCTGCGCTCCGCCTGAGTCCCTGGCCACAATGACACAGTCTGGCTCCCCGCTGGACGGGGCTTGCGCGCACACACGCTCACAAAAGCCTTTGAAAGGCGTCCTGTGGAGCGCCGGCCAGGCACGCCAGCGAAGCTTTGAAGTTTAATTATCTTAAGCTGATTTTGGGATAGAGATGGGTAGAACCTGCAGACAGGATGGCGCTGCTAGAACAAAGATGGACATAGCTCCACTGCAACGTTCCTTCAAGCTGGGCTGGCATAGTTGGTTAGCGTTGGTGACTGGGGAGAGTTTGGGTTCGTCTTGGCAATTAGTGTTGACTCTGAGACATTTGGATTTCTAAATGTCTTGTCCTTGGATGACCCTCCTGTCTGGTTTGCTGGCTATACATCTATTTATTTATACGCACATATTTTGCCTGCATATTGTTTGTGTATCAGTGTGTATCGTTCATTGTGTGTGTGTACGCAGGCTCGGTGAGCAGTACTACAGAGATGCCATGGAGCAGTGTCATAACTACAACGCCCGATTGTGTGCCGAACGCAGTGTCCGGATGCCCTTCCTGGACTCTCAGACCGGAGTCGCCCAGAGCAACTGCTACATCTGGATGGAGAAGAGACACAGAGGACCAGGTGCGGGAAGTATACACACACACACACACACACACACGTACCCACATTCAGAGCCTCTTGCACAGATGGATAGGAACAGGAAGGTCTGTGAACAGCTCCACTTTTTTTTCTTCTCGCACACATATTGTAGCATTTATACAGCCATGATTGTAATGGAACAGGAATACACACACACACACACACACACACATATTTGATTATGCGTTCAGGTGATTCTCTGGAAAATGAAACCAAAATGCTAAAAACAAATTCTGTAATATTTTCACTTAGTACTCAGATACTGTGGATCAACATTTAATTTAATTGTATAAAAAACTGTAGCTTTAGCAGACATTTGAAACACGGCTGACTCTCTTTTTACTAATTTCAATAAAATTCAAGGCAAATGATCATAACCCAGACATTTAAAGTTCAGTTCATATATGCTATATTAAAAATGCATCAGAAAATTGTAATACAATGCACCATATTTTAACTCTCAGTTCTAGCTATCATATGTTAAACTTGATCTTTTTTAGCTTTAAGCATCACACCATCTTGGTCATTTTAGTTGTGTACATTAGTATTGCATAAACATTGTGTTGCACAATTTTGACATCCATTATGCATTGAAATATTTGGTGCAATAGATTTGTCTGAATTCTGAATACAGAATTTTATTGAGTAAGTAAATTTTTCTGTGTTCTGTGCATGACATGGCAAGTTTTCAAACTGCTGGTATGGCTTTTGTCATAACTTATATACTGAACTACCCAGTAGTAAGGCACGACAGGTACTACATACATGTCACACTTGTTCATAGTTCTGACCACTAGTTATGGGGATAAAGAAACCACTGCATGTGGTGGTATGTGTACATGCAGTGTACTTCTTGAAAGCAGTGAAGTGTGTCTTCACAATAAGCCAGGAAGGACCGTTTCATACATTTAAAAATGAGCCGTGAACCTGGCTACAAGTTGACCACCCCTCCTTCCCTGCATAATTTCTAATATCCACGTTCTGTTGCTTCATGCACCCTCACAGTGAATGTCTGTCATTTACATTTGACATTTACATTGCTACTCCCAGTTGTTGTCTGTCTGTCAGCATTTCAACCTCGAAAGTGCAGTCTTACTGAATAGATTTAGCACATTTCCCTTTCCATGGTCTTCTGCTGTCCAGAAACTTGAATGTTATTTCCCACGTCTATAGATGACCTAGGTGGCAATGTGTTGTCTTTGGACATTAGGTTACACAATTAAGCTGAGTGAAACGGAAAAATCGGTAAAACTGCTCCTGCGATCATGGCAAGTGTAATCAGTTGCAGTTATTCAATGACCCGGCTGAAAGAATTTCAAGGTTATGACACTGAACATATGATTTGTTCTCAGTTACATCATATCTATTACGTTATATACAAAATTTGTTTGCTGGAACATTTTCTGTTTGGTTCAGTCAGTTTCTTCTGAATCCTGCCAGGGGCTTTCCTCAGTTTTTCTTAATTATTATAGTCCCATGCGTTTTGGTTTTAGGCGCTGTCTGTTTTAATTCAGATCTCCGGCATCAGTAGGAGACAGTGAGGACTTTTTTTCTATTTTGTCCTCCACTGAATTTAATTTTAAAACCCCTCCAGTTCTGGCCTGGTGATGTAATGATTACATTTTTTTCCCTTTAAAGAAAACTTAATCCTGGAATTAGTCTTAGGCTACATAAAATTATAATAAGAGCTGTAATTTGAAGCTATTTGTCATTATGAAACAGTGCACCCCAGCACACGCTGCACACAATGAAGTGTGTCCTCTGCTTATAACCATCACCCTTGGTGAGCAGTAGGCAGCCATTACAGGCGCTCGGGGAGCAGTGTGTGGGGACGGTGCTTTGCTCAGTGGCACCTTGACAGATTGGGATATAAAACGGCAACCTTAAATATGATCGCAGTGACACAAACACAAAGTTTGTCATTCTTTTTTTTTTTTTTTTTTAAATGTAAAAATGAACAAAAGTTTTTTTTTTTTTTTTTTTTTTTTCCTCTTTCTTTCTTTTTGTTTTGTCATTCCTTTTATAGGCATGGCTCCTGGGCAGCTGTATACGTACCCTGCCCGACGGTGGCGGAAGAAGAGGCGAGCCCATCCTCCAGAGGACCCCAGACTGGCCTTCCCTTCACTAAAGTCAGGTACGATTTTGTGTTGCACTGCTGGTGTAAATTTGAGTAAATGTGTGTGTATGTGTGTGACCCTCTGCTTGATACCCTGTATGCAGAGCTGGATCTGGGCCTGAAGAAAGACATTCTCACCTCTTCTGACGGCAGCAGTCTTGAGGCCTTGCTGAAAGCTGAGCCTCTGGATAAGCGAGCTGGGCTGGATCTCCGAGGTCCCGAGGATGATCCCAGTGGAGCCGATTACTCCTCAGGTGGCCTCAACCCTGCTGCACGAATTCGCAAGGTACCTCAGCATGATAGCTTGTGTAGGAATTGATATACTTTTATACTTTTTAGGCTTCCGACGCATACTAAAAAGAAAGTAATTACAACCTACAATCATCCAATTAAGTTTGAAATAACTTTTTCTTTTTTGTTGCTTTGTTTGGGCTTCAGAATGCCGTTAATTGAGTTTTGCTTATGGGCCATTTCCTGTTGTGTAATATTTGACCTGCTTTACTCTTATCTGCAGAAAATTCTGGAGCCTGATGACTTCTTGGATGACTTGGATGATGAAGACTATGAGGAAGATACTCCCAAGAGACGAGGGAAAGGAAAAGGAAAGGTGAGGACTGTTATGGGGATGAGACAACATATCTGATGCTTATTTGGTTGCTGATATAGGTATACAGTACCCTATAGGTTTCCGCTATGAGGTGCTGTAGTGACCGGGATTGTGTAGTGATTGTGGTGCTGATTGACAAAATTCAAAACAGAAATATATTGTGATGTATCCATCACCAGTATCCATTTAGCAGCTTATTACCAGTGATTACAGGATGCATGCCTATACATCAAAGATGATGAGATTTATGCAATTTGGCACAGAAAGATTTTTCTGTTTGATTGCATCTTGGTCGGTACCACTAAAGTTGTGAAGTTCAGTGTCCAACCCAATACACACATATCATAATCGTATAATCAATTCTCTGCTGTTCCCACCCCTAGTGCTAGCTGACTGCAGCGATGTCAGTGGTAAAAATGGACTTGCTTTTTGCCAGGGTCGTGGTGTCAGCAGTACCCGGAAAAAGCTGGATGCCGCAGCTGCCTTGGAAGACCGAGACAAACCCTACGCCTGTGACAGTGAGTCCTCACACTCAAAGAACACAGGCAGATGGAGTCCATTTAGGGGAGGGACTTCTGGAGTTCTGGGCCTTGGTCTTATTGATCATTCTGTGTCTTGCCTTTATTCCCTAATATATGATGCACTCCCCAAACACTGCCAAAATAACACCTCAAAGATCTCTCGCTTACTCTCTCTCTCTCTCAGTCTGTATGTCTGTCTGTCTCTCTCTCTCTCCCCCCTGTTCATGTAGCTGTCTGATCTCATTAAGCATACAACCACTGCACTGAGTTAGACAGCTTTGCAGCTTGGAGACATTTCATGCCTATTTTGGTAATTTGCACTTTACTTGAAAGTGCATATCTTTAATCATGCACATCCATCCTGGTTCAGTCAGTCAGCATAATAGGTTTCGTTTTGAACTGGTCCAAGGCTTTGCTCGTGTTAATTTTTTATTTTTATTTTTGTCCCCTCAGGCAGCTTTAGGGCATACAAGTCAACGTCATTCTGTGTCTATGTTTGCTCCACATTGTTGAATTCGTCCCATGTGCCATGAAAGTGTGCAGCCCCCCCACTTAATTTTGCACTCTGTGGGTGTTTAAGACTCTGAGTCCCTCTGTCTGTGCTCTCTCTTTTTTTTTCTCTTGTTTCTCTGTTCTCTCTTTCAGACACTTTCAAACAAAAGCATATTTCAAAACCTTCTGAACGAGGTATATTTCTCTCACTGCTTTTTCTACTTTCTTGCCTTGTGTCTGCTCATTTGCTTGTTTTGTCTCCTTCAGCCCCCTATTTTTTAAGTTGAGTGTGTGTGTGTGTGTGTGTGTGTGTGTGTGTGTGTGTGTGTGTGTGTGTGTGTGTGTGTAGAGGATAGTGTCGAGCACATGCTTAGTGTGTAGCCTGTAAAGATCCAGAGACCCCCCCCCTCCTTCTTCCCCAGAGTTCCACTGAATTTCTGCCTCAAGTCACATTAGCAAACAGCATCTTGATTTACTGCTGATTATATGGAAGATAGGGTTGCTCTTCCAGTCAAAGTTACTTAAAACTATGCCATTAGCCCATTGGTATGATGTCAAACCAAATGGCAACATTTTCAGACAAGTGTCTGCCTGTGTGGCTCAACTGTGGGATGCCACACACCCTCATCACACACCCTAATGACGCGACTATTTCCCGGAACGCTGGCCTATGAATAAATTCTGCTCTCAGCAGCTGATCCCTCCCTTTTCCTCAGCTTTTTAGCCCAGATGGTACTGACTTGGCAGAAACCAGTAAGGCTGGTTTGTCTATAAAAGCAAGGTGCTGCATTTCCAAGTAAAGCGTTTGGCATGTTATTGCATGATCCGAGTGCAGCCAGAGGCTTTCTGAAGTCATGCTTAAGACTTTCCGTCCTGTTTCTGTTCGACATATGTTATTTCTAACACTATCTTCATTTCCTAACTGGAAATGATCACGTCAGTGTAATTCAAAATTTAAGATGACTATGACATTGAATGATTTGTTAGTCTAACTCCTCACTTTTCCATTTAAATCAATAAAAAAGTAGGAAAATACGTTATATAAATACGGTTGCAGTGGTTATGCTGCTCGGAAAAATGAGTAAAATGCCCTGATTTGTTTTCTCCCAACTTCACGTTTTTAAATGTCTTTCTTTAAGAACATTTGCATCCCAAAGTTTTTGCCTTTTATCTTTCCTGTTCTCATCTTCTTTCCTCGTTTGCCTCTTTAGAGTGAAATAGTGCCTCTGCTTTTGTTTTGAGCTTGCTTGAGATGGGTCTCCCTCTTACTGTTTGATTTGGGGTGGGGTTGCCTGGGTGGACGCGTGTCTGCTTGTAAACCACTAACATGAAATGATGCTGTGTGTAACTGGCTCTCGCTAACGTCTGCATCGTTCTGAAATGCCGTTACTGCCATTTTCTCTGCAGGATATTCATTCGCTAAAAATGGTCAGGGCTTGCATCTCTGCAAGTATGTTCCTTTTTAAGACCAGTGATCAGACTAAGCAGATCTAAAGAGACACCCCTCCCCCATCACTTACCACTTAACAAAGCAGCAGTTCCATCAAAAATCCATTTGGACAACACACTGATAAGATTGAAATCAGAAAATTTTATGCAGAATGACGAACCTTCGTCCACAATGTAATTTTGAGAATTGTGGAACAGGACTGTTTTGCTGTTCAATTTTGGTTATGTCTCCTGATAAATGGAGCAAGAATGAAGAAAGGGCCAGGAATAGAACAGTGTTGGCCATATTTCTGTTTTCTGGCTGCTTTAAACCCACTCCTGTCAGTACATTGCAACCCAGCATCTTATCTCATTTGTGACTATGGCTCACATGCTGAGTCTCAGTGCCAGTAATATCCAGCCCTGTGACCCATTACTGATGCTTTTCCTGTTTCTTGTGACTCACTGCAGTCTGTTGAACTCTTACCACATTGCTACTGATAGTCGGAAAAAATACAACATAAGCAAAATATAATGTGAAAGTGAAGTGGTTGTCATTGTGAAACACACAGTGAAAGGCATAGCACACAGTCCGCACAACGAAATCACCCTTAGTGACCCAGCCATGAAAGACGCTACCTTGGAATTTGAACCCACACCTTCCGATTGTGAGTCTGCTTCCTTACCCGCTAGGCTGCCACTGTACTCTTCCGACAAACTATATAGGTCTGAAAGCACAACAGTTTTCAGGATATTTTGAAAGTGTTTCAAAGATTAGTCGCTATCTCAATAATTATATTTAACTTTATTCTGGCATCTTACAATATCAATTATGCAGTTCAGTAATGACAAATATAAGTAATCAAGTGTTGAATGCGTCTAACTTAAAAACATATACACGTACTATATATAAACATATAACGGACTATATATACACACACTAGTATGTGTATATACTACTGTATATATAAAAAGTTACTTTTTTAATGGCAGATTATGTGATATAAAAATGTAATACTTTGAATAATAGTTGAATTTCCCAACTTTAATGCGACCCGTATAATTTAGTTTAAGCGTAGATATTTTTCTGAGACTAAACTGTGTACTTCTGTGCTACTGACTCTTGTATCTCTGAGCGTTTGGCATGAATACTACATTGGTCAGTACTGCTACTAGATAAATTATCTCCTGGAGAGGCGTGTAACAAGTCTGCCTGTGTTTCTCTCAACAGTCTGTGGGAAGCGCTATAAGAACCGACCAGGGCTCAGCTACCATTACGCCCACTCCCACCTTGCAGATGAGGAGGGTGAGGATAAAGATGAAGCAGATCTTCACACACCGACTCCACCCCAACAGGAAGAGCCAAAAAGTGAGTGTCCTGAAGATGAATCTGTAATTGGGAAAATTATTGGGGTCACATCTAGGCCACATCCTTTATTTTAAATGCATAAATAAATCAAATAATGAACATTGCTCCTCTGTTCAATACAATGTTACTTCAAGATGACAGAACATGTAGTTAGTCACACTGGTTAAGAGCCTCTTTTAATGTTTCTGTTGTGTTTTGTGAGTCTTTATTTAAAGCTTAATGGTTCACGACTGTAATGCTTCTTTGGGGGTTCATAGATGAGTATAAGAATTAGGGTTTTTTTTCCCCACACCTTTCAGCACCTAAAAAAGGACCAGATGGTCTGGCCCTGCCTAACAACTACTGTGACTTCTGCCTCGGTGACTCGGCCCTGAACCAGAAGACTGGCCAATCAGAGGAGCTAGTGTCCTGCTCTGACTGTGGACGCTCAGGTAAGTGACAGTATTGTCCTCAAATTCACGCCATGGTCAAATCAGTGCTTGTCATTTGTTTGTGACAATAGTGGCCCATTGACCCTACTTGAACGCATTTCTCCAGGCCATCCTTCATGTCTCCAGTTCACTCCGGTCATGATGGCTGCAGTGAAGACGTATCGCTGGCAGTGTATCGAGTGCAAGTGCTGCAACATGTGTGGCACGTCGGAGAATGATGTGAGTGATTCTTGCACAACATCATTTATTCTGTTTTATGCACCAGATGACCTCTGTCACATTGGTCATTTCATTGATGGTCTTTCCCTGTTATCCACAATCGCGTACATAAATACGGCCTTTTAGAAACCCTACCAACACTCACTTTTTATGAAATGAAAGTGTAAACAAACTGTCCCTGTTCATTCCATTTAGGACTGTGTTAGTTGATGCCCCAGTCCATGGGGATTGCGAATAATGTAGTGTTTGTCTTTTTGTCTACAGGACCAGCTGCTGTTCTGTGATGACTGTGACAGAGGCTACCACATGTACTGCCTCACTCCTCCCATGTCCGAACCCCCCGAAGGTGAGACACTGATTCTCTCTGCACAGCACATTTTACTGTAATATAAAAAATTAATTAATTAATCATGACCCTTGCTTCTGGGTTGGTGTGTATCGAGCGGTTACACAATGTTTACAGGATTTTTTTTTTTTTTTTTTTTTTTTAAACCACAACTTATGTGCTTTGCTGTTACAGGAAGCTGGAGTTGTCACTTGTGCTTGGACCTGTTGAAGGAGAAGGCATCCATATACCAGAACCAGAATGCGCCCCCATCGTGATAGTTTAGTTGGGGGTCTGAAAAGGGAAGCCTACTTTACCTAACAATACAGAAGATGGAGAGAGAGAGAACAGATCCTCCCACTTTTCCCTTATTCCCTTTTTGTCTTGCAGGTTTGATCCCAGTATGACTGTTACACAGTTCAAAGTTCAAACTACACTTCGCTTTTTGTTTTTAACTATAAGTCTAAAAGACCATATTAAAACATGAATACGTAATATTTGATACTTGACTACACTAGGTTATTTTTCTTCAGTATTTTTCAGCTGTGGTCATTTTTTAGCTTTGCAGACACCCAGTTGAGTTGACCTTTCACTCTGTTAGCAAAACAAACACTCAACAAAACACAACACTCACTCGCCAAAATGCCAGAAAACAAGCAAGAGACTCATTCACGCCAGTGGTCTGACTCCATTCTGTGAGGGGCCCATTAGTGTAGTGTAGAATAAATAATTCAGGACTTGATTTGTAGATTTTTTTTTTTAATATGCAGTTGAAAGAGAAGCTTGACCGAATCTGCCATCTTGGACTGTGGGATCAGGATGACAAAAATATTAGGCCATAATGACCCTCAAGGAATGGAGTCCTGTTTTCTACAGACAACTCTTATTTCTGCCACTACTGCATCAACACATCAACAGTTGAAATCATAATAAGAAAAATGGTAAATGTGTTTTTGTATATTTATATATTTGTATAGCTTATAAAGGTTTGATGTATTTAAAAATCTCGAATTATAGAAATGGTTGATTTTTATCCTAACAATGTCTGATGACTGGTTATCTATGATGAGGAACGAAGGAGTTTAGTGTGTGTTTGTCCACGGCCCAAATAGTTTTAATAGTTTACAGCAGATCAATTGTGTATAGAAAGGTTGCACATTTTAAAGCTGTCCTGACCTGTATGAAGACTTGAAAGTCTGTCAGTTCTTTGCTATCTAGAATTTAGAAGAGAAAGAGGTGGGATATCCAGTTAGTTTAATAAAATGGCTAAAGTGCCCCCCTGAGGTTTGTATTGGTTAACAATCAAACTTAGTCTATGGAATCTGTCCACTTTTATATATTCAGCACAGACATCTTGGCCCATGTTACTGGTCATATCTAATCATAATTAATAACTGAGCAGTGTGGTATTAGCCAGAAAATCTGCTGTGCAGTATTTCATGTTTAATGAGCTCAGAATTTATTTTGGTTAGTAATGACGCAAATATTAATATTTGGATTATGTTTGAAGAAGAAAATGCTTTACTGGACTCCTGAAAGACACCATTACCCATAATTCCCAGGGTAATGTAGTATACAAGCTTAAATGTTTTTGTCTCGTGTTGAAAATGAGTTTCCTCTTAGGAAATGTGACATTGGATAAATAGTAAATAAAGAATTATTTAGAATACGAGCCAATCCTATCCCAGTTTTTTTTCTCCTTGCTCTTGGCATTGACAGCCTGCTAGGGGGCAGCAGCAGTATTTTTGAATGCTGTGTAAATCTTGGTTCAGTTCAAAATCCCCCCTCAGCATGTGACTGTGTTCAGATCGGTTTGTAGAGGCTATGGCTGGAATAGTCATTGGAAATCCTGTTTGGGCTTGTAATTTAATATGCGTCTTTTGCACTTTTGCTCCATTCAGGGACTCCTGTAGGTGTCTGATTAATGTTGATGTGGTGTTCACACGCTTAAATTTGCATAGGGTGGTTCAAATTGAACCATTGCCCTTTATTGTAGTGGCTGAAGGCCAGGAATAGCAACCCATCCACACACTTAAATTACTGTTAGTCAATCAAAAATGGGAGTGAAACTAGGCAATTCAAACTAGGCAAATTAGAATACATAGAATTTTTTTTTTATTACAATTAAGTGCACCAGAGAATAATTGAGAATCATTGTTTTGGTGTATTTGATTATTAAATAGCAACTGTTTACAAATGAATTCCTACTGTTTGAGTTGATTAAACCCCAACAGCTTTCTGCCTGGTTTGAGGACGCGCATCATGTCATAAAGAGTATGATGCAGTAGATCTGCTTTTTCTGCAATCACTTCAGTGCATGCATGTAGAGACTTGGCTAACACACACAAGTACACACTTCACTATGTTTTATTATTTTTTTAACTGGTCTAGTCACTGATTGGATAGTTGAGGTGGGTTTTGTAATATAATTTATCTTAAATCATGTTATCAATAGGCAACTAACAATTCTTAAAGCATTAATAAAGTAAAACTTTCTTTCTGCTGTCATTTTGTCTGTTTTAGAAACAAAGTGGCCATTGGTTATAAAGGTTTACCCATATTATGTCAATTTCATTTTGTTTGATTTAAATTTTTTTAGGTTTACTTTGTTTCATTATGGAATGTTTTATGGTACAGTTTTTTTTTTTTTTTTTTTTTTTTTTTTTTTGCTTCTCCCTCAAGGAAAATAAAATTCTTGGCACTGAAAAGCTGTCATTAGTATTGCTTTCTCTAGGACAGTGAATGTTTAATTTGGTGTTCAGAAGTGTTAATCTGTGTGTAACTTTTTTTGTGTGTATGTGTGTGTGTGTGTGTGTGTGTGTGTGTAGTCCCCATTTTAACAATTTGCAAAGCTGTCTTATTGTCATCACAGGAAAAAGAGCTGCTCCACAGACACTTTACAGGCACATGTTCAGAGGAGACTCCCGCTGCTCCAGATTTTTAAAAGACGTGTACACAATAAAACAAGCTCCACAGACGTACGGCCTGAGCATTAAGTGAGAGGTTTTATATATGAGACGGGTGGACATGTCTAGTTCATGCAAATGTAAAAGCATACAACCACAGAGTTTCAATAAACATCATAAAGTGGGCTTTTACTTTGACTTTTACTGATGTGAAGTTGAGAGAAGGCATAAGAGAAAGATCATGGCCAGCAAGGAAAGGGGTGGGGGGAACTGCTGTTGCTATGAAGCAGGCTAGTTTGTTGTAAGGCACCAGGGGAAGATGAATTTACTTCAAGTCTTATATTGGATTTGAAACCCTCACAACCCTCACCCGTGGAGTGAGTACTTGAACGGGTGTCTGCTGGCTCTTTCAGAAATAAACCCGTTTCCCCCCTAGTGGATGTGCTTAAAAGCTTCAGGTACAGTGGCATTATGCTTACATTTGCATAAGAGGATGCATTCATCAGAGGAGTTCAGACGGTGCTGCAGGTCTTCTGCACCCTAACGGAGGCGTGATAGCTGCACCTGCTGTTCTCCAACCTCCTGCAGTCGCCTGGACGGCAGAGCAGCAGCATCTTGAAGGTGACCCGGAAGGATTTGTTGCAGAGGGCATAGCATACAGGGTTGACCGTGCTGTTGATGTAGCACAGCCAGTAGCCTATCTGCCACAGCTTCTCCGGCACGCAGTAGGAGACGGATGCCAGCACCATGATGTTGTACGGTGTCCAGGTCAGAATGAAGGCCAGCAAGATGGCACTCAACGTCCGAGCCGCTTTCTTCTCCCTGATGATCATGTTCCTCCGTCGCTTGCCTTTGTGATTTTTGAAAGGGCTTTGATCCAGCATCCTGCATCTTTTTGGTGAAGACTGGTTGGATGACACTTCTGTCATGTGGACAGCTGCTCTAGGCGAGATCTTGATCCTGCGACACTGGCTTGCTGGATCCTGCAGTTCTTCCAGCTTCAGTGCGCAGGCAGGATGTCTGACCTCTTGCTCCATTTCATCCTCTGTGGATGATGAGGCCATTGCATTATCATCCTCCTCTTCATGGTCATTACACACTGCTGGGATACTCCCGTCACACCTTTGAGCTGCCAGGGCCAGCACCCCTTGCACCTTATCAGTTTGAGGGGTCCCCTGCATTCCTGGGATACAGTCCCCAGGACCCTCCCACCTTCTCTCCAACTGCAACTCTATGGGGTCTCTGATGCTGCTTTGAGTGCTGCTTGGATATGTGGATCTCCTGTCGGATCCTTCTGGAGTCCCTCCGCTGTTCACAGAGCCCAGAAGGACTGCAAGGCCTTTGGCACGATTCTCAATCTCCCAGTATATCCTCCAGTACAGGATGATCATGATGCTTACCGGAAGATAAAAAGCAGCAATGGCAGTGCCATAAGCAAGCACTGGAACCTTAAGGAAAGGGATGGAGCAGTCATGGTCCTCCCTCACCTGCTTTCGTCCAACAACATAAGGCCAGAACAGGATAGCTGGTCCCCACAGGATGAAGGACACCATCCATGCCAGTGCGATAAGGAGTGCTGCTCGTTTTGGTGTCCGCTTGGCCCGATATGTCAAGGGACGAGTCACAGAGAAGTACCGGTCGAAGCTGATCACCAGGAGGTTCATGACTGAGGCGTTACTGGCTACGTAGTCCACAGCCAACCATAAGTCGCACGCCAGATGTCCCAAGGTCCAGCGGCCAGTGATCATGTAGGAGGAGTAGAGGTTCATGGACACTGTACCCAAAATCAGATCTGCCACAGCAAGACTCAGCAGGTAGTAGTTGCTGGTGGTACGTAGTTCTGCATTGACCCGGAAGGAGATGACTACAAGGAGGTTAGCCACGATGGTAATAATGGAGAGAGGACCAGTTACTAGAACAATTAGGACAACTTCCCAAACCTGGTGTCCCCCAAGTGGATCTGTGGTTGTGTTGGACATTTGAGAAGAGCATGTGGTGTTCATTTTCCTGACTGATCAAAGGTATCGCAGAGCCGGAACCATCACCTGAGAAGTTTGATGCACGATTCTCCACGTTTCTCCAGGTTGACATTTGGAGTCTTTAGACATTGTCCTCCAGGTACTGTTAGACAGACGGAAGAAAATATTGTAATGTTACTGGAAACAGTCTGTACAAGGAAGCACGCCACTGCGGGTGAAATGCTTGGATTCTCCAAGGTGAGAACTTGATTGGTGTTTGGTTTATTCAATTGGGATAAAATCCCTTTGAAGATTAAACCTGGACTGTACCAGGAGTCTGCTGCTATGCAAACAGGCTGCCAAACGAACATTCATCCTTCATAGCTGCTGCTTCAGAGGAGCACCATAAAAGTCATTCCCACCCGCCCTTTTTACTCCTGCCAGATGTTTAAATGCAGCATCCAGGCCATTATTGCCTGGCCAGGATGAGAGTCCATCAAAGGAGCAATTAACATTTGTCTCTCTAATTCTGACTTAGAGGGAAACGTAGCCAATCAGAGTGGCGGCTGTAAACCCACAGAACTCATTAAGAGAAGGAGGCCGACTGGTTTGCTCACATTGTTTGATGTACTGCCTATATTTATCAGAGGGTGTGGTCCTTCAGATAAGTCCATTTTTTTTTTATCACAGCGCATGGAGGAAATTCAATAAGAATTTTGCTTCCTGTGAAAATATGATCAGTTTCTTTCTTCCTTTCTTTCTTGTAAAATTGCATTGATGTGTTTCAACATGTCACTGCAGTAAAACGTGACATAATTCAATGTGCAAAGAAAAAAATTATAATTTGCTGTTACAGTTGTTAATTTCTGCCTTTCGTTAAATATAAAATAAATATCAACCTGCTGAATATAAAGTTAAGTGAACTTGATCCTAATTAAGCAATGGTTAGAATAAAAACTTATTTAGTCATCAGTGAACATGCTGTTAATCTTAAAGCAGTAACCTTTCAGATTTTTTTGCAGTCTGTGTTAAAAAAAGAAAAAATACCTTCTGTCTCAGAGATAAAAAATGGAAAGTGGTGGGTTATCATACATGCTGACAAACAGACTGACGTGAATAATTAGTACTGTTGCTTAATTCAGGAATAGGCCCACGCTCTCGAGTGTCTTTAATTATTCATATCTCACACTTACCTATTTGCAAGAGCGTCAGTTCATCTGGATCCTTTAAAAAGAACAAAATTCTATATCCAGAACAGACAGACAGTTTTCCTTTTTTGCTGCTGCATCCATCGCCTGGTCCGGCCGCCCTCCTCACAAGGCTCTCATATTTGAAGGCAAAGTGCGGGAAAACAGACGGGTCCCTGGGGGCGAGTCAGCTGGATGCTCTCCACCACAAGTGTCCACGACCCTCATAATCCTGTCTCCGGTGCTATATGCCCGTCCTGTAAGGTTTCGACCCTATAAATTAAACAATTATTGTTCGTGCTCGGGCCTGATCTGTCTGCGTCGCCTAATGTGGAGACAGTTGGTACTCGGAGGGAACAGCGGTTCTGCTCCTAGACGAATGAAAGCGAAGACGCCTGTCATAACACATGTAAATAGATTGTGTCAGGCGACCAACTGTACAAACTCAAGAGCCTCTGACAACCCACAGCCTCCTCACACACCTACTGACCACGGCTCGGTCTTCATCATGAGCCTCCTAAACATGATGGCTCTATTTACAGTTTGTCCATACCGTCGGTGAAATAGACCCCGGATAGATTTATGCATTCTTCTGTCTATTCGGGAATATGCAATATGCAACAAGGACATCTAGAAGGATATTTCAATCAAAAAGAGCACTGGATGAATAAGAAAATCTAATGCAAATGTATCAAATACACTTGGATGAAATATGCATAGCCTAAGTTATGTTTTTGCATAACTTAGTTGACAGGTAAGAGAGCTGCCACAGTGTGTGTGTGTGTATTCTTGAGTGACTATTTGCCAAAAAGCCTTTTCTTCAAATGGATAACATACAAAAATGTAGATTAAACACTGAAACAAATAAAAAAAAAAACTGTTATTAGTATAATTATTCAATGACATTTTTAAAGCATTAGTGCTATAAACTATTGTGAAACATACAGCTCCATTAAATGAACACACATAATTAAAACCGTGCTGCGTGCTTTATGCGTGTTCTGCTCTGGCAGATATAAGATAATGATGTAACAACAGAGAGGTGAGGTGCCGTTTTAAGGGTTTGCTTTGCACACAGAAGATGCGGCGCGGAAGGGGCTGTAAACTGCTGGGTCGTGGCTGAACATATGAAGCTGGCTGTAAAACATCTGCGCCCCGGCGATGTTAATTAAAACCATTCTCTTCAATTTCCTCGGAGTTCCCCCGCTCTTGCTAATTATCAGTAAATGGATGAAGACAAATGATGTCACAGAGTTCAAGTACAGTGCAGTGCATGTGTGTGTGTGTATTGGGAAGGACACATGGTAAGTGTCCAGGTGTGTGAGATGCTCTCCCAGGGTCTTATCTGTGTGCGATATTTGAAATGGGAGACTAACAAGCTGCCTGACGCTCCGGTGTAGTTAATGAATAATCAGCTGTTCTGTGCACAGCTGCCTTTAAAAGCCCAGAAGCCAGATTCATATGAACAGGCATCATTTTGAAAACCAAACAGGAAATGACTACGAGGACAGAGAGAGATGTTGAAATGGGTCCTGAGGCCTTATTGCAATTATTCATTCTGTGTGACTGACAAATTTGACAAATTTGGCTGGTCATAGTTTGTTTACTATGTAACCAAAGCACATGTTGAAAGGTCAGGATGGAATGGATATTTGATAGCGAAGTCATTCGTACTGAATTCTTCTGACTCACTCTTTATTCATTTATTTATTTATTTATTTATCTATCTATTTATTTATTTATTTATAATTTATCTGTCTTCCCTCCATCCCATTAAGAGCAACAAACTGCCTGTGCAATGTTTGTGCTATTTCTTTCTGTTTGTGCATGTTCTTAATAATCACATTTTGTCTTAATTTTTATGTTTTTTATTCATATAGTTTCTGTTTAGTATGACAATTTTCATTCTAATTTGCAGTATATTCTGTACATATACAGAACAGGCCACAAGTTCAGACACACCTTCTCATTCAATATGTTTTCTTTATTTTCATGACCTTTTACATTGATAGATTCTCACTGAAGGCATCAAACTATGAATGAACACATGTGGAGTTATGTGCTTAACAAAAAAAGGTGAAATAACTGAAAACATGTTTTATATTCTAGTTTCTTCAAAATATCCGCCCTTTGCTCTGATTACTACTTTGCTCACTCTTGGCATTCTCTCGATGAGCTTCAAGAGGTCGTCACCTGAAATGGTTTTCCAACAGTCTTGAAGGAGTGGACCTGTAATCTGAAGGTTGCCAAGGTGCCACTGAGCAAAGCACCATCCTCACACACTGCTCCCCGGGTGCCTGTCATGGCTGCCCACTGCTCACTAAGGTTATTGCTTGTGTGCGCTGTGTACCACAATGACAATCACTTCATAAGCAAGGGACATTCAGGTACATTCTGTGTTTTAAGATATATGACTTAAGTCTTTGGTCGTTGTATTTCTGTAACTGTAAAGATGTATCTACATATTTATCTATTACTGAGTCTGACTGAAGTACTCAGTGACTCTGTCAGTGACATTGAATAATAATAAAAATAATGATATTAGGCAAAAAATGGCCCTTGTGTACACTATTGTTTTTCTAATGCCAGTCATGAGGGTGGCTTAAGAGAGTCAACTATTTACAGAGGTGGCATCATTAAAAAAATATATAAGCACCACTGAATCTAAAGATTTATTTTGTGACTCTATAGACTTGCACACAAAAACACTGATATTTTATGGGGCCATGTGTGACAGTGCTACCTTACCAATAAAACTTGGGATCCATTTTAGCTATGTCTGGTAAACCAGCCTAAGACAACTTGAAGTTGGATCCATATATTGTTATTCCTTGTGCCTGTTAGAGATCTAGATCTGTTGTAGTGTAGTGTAGTGTGATGATGTGGAATCCTGCACAAAGACTCAGAGTATCTGGGTACCGTCAAAATGTTTGTTCCACACAGTGACACAAGCATAGGGCATACACTGCCAGCCGTGAACTGTGGGAGCCCCTCCCACGGAAAATGTCCAAACAACTCTGGCGACAGTTCATCCATCAGCGAATAAGATCCTGTGATTTGTCTTCTTGACTTCACGTGAATCCTGGGTAGGAGTACAGGGGCGTGTATTTACATTCTCTTCCACTGTCTCTTCATATCTATATTGTACAGAATGAATCGCTCCAATGTTGTTGAGCATCACTGAAGTGTCCAGGAACATCTCCTCAGCCTCCACTCCGGCTTCATGTCACGAGTAAACCTTATTGACATATGGATCAACTCACCTGCCTTGTTTGGACATCAATGAAAAAAGACAGATAAAGGAAGGTGGAGTGCTTTTGCCTGTCATTTTCTTCTGTCAATTTTAATAAAGACTGTGAGATCTGTTACTTGTTTATGTTAATACAATTAATAATGAAAAAGATCCCCATCAATTGCTTAATTACCGAAAATACATAGGTCTTCAGAACCACATTCTGTCATGTGGAACCACATTTTTGGTTAAAGCTTTTGTCGTAACATCTAGACTCCAGTAGATGGCGCTGTTATCACTGTTGTCGCAGTCTTGGGGGGGTCACAGCAGGTCGCCGCGGACCTGGGCGTTCAGCAGCGCCATCTGGTGGTAGATCATGCTCTCCAATTAAATTATTATACGAACAGTTCCATATTCACATTCACACGTACAGCATTATTTTTTCTCAAAGATTTTTTAAGCAAGAGAAAGTCAACAACAAAATCAATTCTGTAAGAGTTACATACAAAGATCGGGTAACATTGCAGTAGAGCATTATAGGAAAAATGACGATGAACATATAATGATAATAACGTGTTCAACAATATTCAAAAGACAATAATGATAATAACGTGTGCACTTCTAAACCCAACAACATAATAACAATAATTCGTAACAATAATAATTAGTAGTGTCTCTTTTCGAGGCTTAGACAGGACACACTCATCCATTGAGCATGGGTGGGAAGAGCAGCACCTTTCCATCTGAGTAAGACTGCACGTCTGGCTAAAAGGGAAGAAAAAGATAGTGTCCGGCATTTTACCGGGGTCAGAAGTGCATCATCACTGATGCCAAAAAGCACAATCAAAGGATTAGGTTGTATACGCTGTTTGAGGACAGAAGAAAGGGTTTCAAATATCTCCCCCCAATATTTTTCAAGGCTAGGACACAACCAATACATATGGATAAGTGCAGCATCCTCACTTATCATTTACCCACATTTATCACAGCAGGGATCCACATTAGGGTAAATATGCGATAGTTTGACTTTGGATATATGAACTCTGTGTACAATTTTACACTGTAAAAGACATTGACGGGCATATAAAGCACATGAATTCACCAGTTTAAATATTGAGTCCCATGTGTCCTCACATTAGGACTTCCCCAAGCAGTTTTGATTCTATTAATAAAGGGACATTTCATACCAGCCAGTTTATCGTAAATAAAGGATATTAACCCTTTAGGCGTTGGTTGCGAAGTAAAAAAATCAGCTGTATTCATAGCTGGTGTCTCATAGAAATTCTGCATTTGAGATTGAAGAAAGTGTCTAATCTGCAGATATCTAAAAAAATGTGTATGTGGGAGATTAAATTTATCAGAAAGTTGAGTAAAAGATGCAAAGATATTGTCAAAAAACAAGTAATTAAAACACACAATTCCCTTCCTATACCAGTCATAATATACAGGGTTGGATAAAGTTGATTGAAAGAGATGATTTTATATAATTTAATATAATTGAAGAGAGAAATTAGTTAGATCGAAGTGTTTTCTCATATGAGCCCATACTCTCACAGTATGCCAAACAACTATATTATCAATTGACTTGTTTTGGCCTACAGGAAGTGGAGATCCAAGAAGTGCCAAAACAGAAATCTCTTTAACTGAATTCAATTCCAATGGCACCCAGGATGGACAATTATCTTTGTTTTGGGAATAGAATCAAAATGCAATACAGCGTATATTAGCTGCCCAATAGTAATAACGGAAATTAGGCAAAGCCAGACCTCCATAATTCCTAGATTTCTGGAGATGAGCTTTATTCAAACGAGGGTGTTTTCCTCTCCATATATAAGATGATATATCTGAATCTAAAGAATCAAAAAAAGATTTGTGGATAAAGGTAGGTATTGACTGGAACAAAAACGTTCATTTTAACTGAATTAATTCTTCCCACTAAAGACTTAGAAAGAGGGGACCATTGTGTTAAGGACTGTTTTGTATTATTTAATAGTGTAAGAGCATTTTCTTTTAAGAGTCATTTGTGTTTCCTTGTAACTGTTATACCTAGGTAAGTAAATTGATCTTGTGCTATTTTAAATGGGAAATTAGAATATTCAGAAGCTGGTGCCCCATCAACAGGGAACAACTCACTTTTGTGCATCTTTTTTTAATTTGTATCCTGAAAAATGGGTTTTTGGGTTTGACACAAAAATCAGCAGGTCGTCTGCGTACAGGGAAACTTTATGCTGAACTCCTCTCCTCCATATACCTGAAACGGCCTCAAAACTTCGGAGTGCGATAGCAAGTGGTTCTATAGCCAGATCAAAAAGCAATGGACTTAACGGGCACCCTTGACGTGTTCCCCGTTGAAGGTTGAAGGGTTGTGACTGTTGTAAATTAGTAAGAATAGAAGCATAAGGGCACAGATATAATAGTTTTATCCATGAAATAAATTTGTATCCAAAATTGAATTTTTCTAAAGTTGCAAATAAATATTTCCATTCCACTTGATCAAATTTCTGCATCTAGACAGAGGATACATTCAGGAGTCTGACTGGAGACATGTACAGCATTAGGCAGAGTGACTTACACAAGTGCTTTAAAATGTCCATCATTTGGTTCAGTAGAACCCAATCTGTAAATACTATCATCTCAATATCTCAGAGCCCACTCATCCCCTGTTTTGGTAAATATACGTATCTCTTTTTAGTCTAAGTACTTCCTTAAAAAATTAAGTTCATTAGCTTGCGTCTGAGGATCTTTAATGACTCGGCTGTTCGAACACATAGTGGAAGTTCATTCCACCACCTAGAAGAAAAAGAGTCTAAATGAATGCTTTCCTTGAACCTTAAGAGATGTTGGTTCCATAATATGTTGGTACTATTGTTTTTTTCAGTATTGTTGCAGTTTACGATAGACAGGACGACGAGGATTGCTAAGATTTGTATACATTTATTGTTTAATGAAAAAAGTTGAATAAAACATAGTGAGCTGCCATCCAAGAGGGCTACCGCAAGAGGGCGACACGCCCCGAAGAGAATACAGTGTGCTCAGTTTTAATTTAAAAATTGAGGTTTTATCTGAGAAAATATTAATCCAGGGGAAAACAATGTCTTTAAGGATGGGTTAATTTGTTGTTTTATAAATTCCGTATGAATTATAAGGTTTTTTTCCGTATGAATTATAAGGTTTTTCGTAGATATTTTCAAATATATATATATAAGGTTTTCTACGAAATTAACCCATCCTTAAAGACACTGTTTTCCCCTGGATTAATATTTTCTAAGATAAAACCTCAATTTTTAAATATATATATACCCCTCTAAGGTTTTTCTATGAAAAATTCTGTATGAAAATATAAAACAACAAATTAACCCATCCTTAAAGACATTGTTGTTTAGCACTTTAAACCCCTCTGAGGTTTTTCTATGAAAAAAAAAATATATATAAGTGCTAAACAACTCTGGGAACTCCTTCAAGACTGTTGGAAAAGCATTTCAGGTGACGACCTCTTGAAGCTCATTGAGAGAATACCAAGCGTGTGCAAAGCAGTAATCAGAGCAAAGGGTGGATATTTTGAAGAAACTAGAATATAAAACATGTTTTCAGTTATTTCACCTTTTTTTGTTGAGTACATAACTCCACATGTGTTCATTCATAGTTTTGATGCCTTCAGTGAGAATCTACCAACGTAAATGGTCATGAAAATAAAGAAATTGAATGAGAAGGTGTGTCCAAACTTTTGGCCTGTACTGTATATATATATGTGTGTGCGTGCGTGTGTGTGTAGAAAGGCCACACTAACCTGCCTTTATATAAATATATATAAATATATGTATGGGGTGGTAGTGGCCTAGTGGGTTAGACACTCGCCTATGAACCAGAAGACCACAAAGTCACAGGTTCAAACCCCACTTACTACCATTGTGTCTACTGAGTGTAACTACTGACTGTAAGTAAAATGTAAAATGTATAAAGATATGCATAAAGTCAGTCTAGACTTTCTTCTCAGTATGAAACTTGATGATCGTGGTGCCAGGCCAGGCTGCTTAATATTTAAAAAGCTCGGCATCTGCTCGTTGAGCTGGACATGACGCAGGCGCCCTGGCCAGAGGACGCGGAGGAGGAGGGTGTTATCCGTAGCGCATCCTGACCGCACGGTGTGTGTGTGTGTGTGTGTGTGTGTGTGTGTGTGTGTGAAGTTGTTGGCCGTCCTCTGACCAACATCTGCAGGAAACCCGCACAGTCTTCGCGCATTTCGAGACTCTGCGGCGGGGACACGCGGGGACGAGCACCGAGACGCGCCCTTCCTGCAGGTAGGACGTTTATAACAAGGGCTCGTTGTTATAAAGTTCTTTTTTTGTTCTCGTTGTTGTTCAGACCGCGTTGGGTCCCGCGTTCACGCTCGGCCGGTTCGGTTCTAATTACCAGCGGGTCTTTGGTGACTAATTACTGTCGATTGTGTTACTACGCGCCTTGTATGGCGGCCAATTAGGGGCCCAAGTTCATTATTTCGGCGGGAAAGTGTTCATTTCGTGTACGTGTAAGTACTCTGCGCGTTAAAATGTTCCAGAACGTTGTAATGAAGGCCTACTGTGTTTCTCTCCAGGGGAAAGGTGTGTTATAGCCTGTTATAGCGTGTGCTTGTGTTAAATTCCCGCCATATTGGTGAAACATGCTGTATGAGCAGGATGAGGAGTCGTACACGGGTGGTCTCTGGTGAGTGAGGATGGTGAAGAAGGTAAGGGTGACGGGTTAAACCGTACACCGTATGCTCATCACGTGAAGATGAAGTCTAGCCATCCGACACTTTCATCAAAATGCATTATCATTTAAAACCATAACGCTATGCAGTAGGATGCCAAAGTTTCCCTGAGTGGTGAGAATTGTGGCGCTGGTTGAATGGCTGCCGTAGAAGCAGAGACGGCAGCTCATCGATCTCAGCTTCGTGAACAGGCTTTGGTACGTGTTTGTGTAGACGTATGTGGTGTGTGCCGCAGCTGCAGTGTTCGGATGAATTTGGCCTCTCGTGTGTGGGAATCGTTTAGCCGCGAGTCATTTTGGAAGAATGAGTTGGGCCTTTTCTCTCCACCCTACAGCTGAAGTGTTTGGTTATTCACCAGCATTTTGGATTCGATCTGGTTTCCTTTTTCATTTTTTTCATCTGCCCACGTGACTGTGGTTTGAGCTGCACTTAACACACGTCTTTCATTTATCCCAAACACACCACCAGCACCATGGAGACTGAGACGGTAGGTATGGCAACCGTGCGTTGCACCATCCCTTAGTCTGGATCATTTTGTGTGTACCCAGCTTGGCCTCGCAAAGTCCCCCTCCACACATTCCACAGATAAGTAAAGTAGTAAGAAACACCAAGGAACTTAACCTTAAACCTCAAAAAGTTCGTGAGCTGTTCCCGGTCATGTTTGTAAGTCAACCCTGGCTTTGCTGCAGGGCATGCAGGGAACCATTAATGACTGGCTCGCCATGTTTCTACTGACTTTTATTCTGTTAATGGGTTCTGGAGGGGGAACTGAATGAACTGGTGAAAAGCGATTGATGTCATCAAATTGTCCTGCTAAATTAAACTGCCTAAGCCATCAATGCTGACAATTTGAAATGGATTTTGCATCCATCTTGCCACAATTGAGGGATAATATACAATTCCAGGATTGTCCAGAACCGTTGGTTATGTTCTGTGGTTAGCTGTCGCTTATTCGTTTAAACGTATACAAACTGGATTAATGAAGCTGCAAAATGTTACTTACAAGGCATAGATGTATGAATGTAAAGAGATGCATCAGATTCTAGAATGTTGCCTGTAGCATGATAAACGATGCTGCCGATGCTGGTCATTTTAATTCTACCTGCATTATTCATAATATAAAGTTAGTAATAATACAAATGTATTGTATTTTAATAATACAAAGACCTTTTTTTTGCCAGATGTGATTATTTGCCACTGGCTTCATTTGAGGGAAGGGATCATTAAGAGTGATGTTTTTAACTCAGGAATTTAACATATCACAGTCAATTTCAACTCTGTGGCCTTTGTCCCCTACTTTTTTTGCCTTTTTGGTGACCCTTGGCATTCATAGGTCACACTAACCCATCAGCCGGTTCCATATGCACGGTGTGAGGCGCATGTTAACACTTTCTATCTAAACAGATGTGGGAGGCGGTTGCATGAGGCACAAAGGACCTGATAAACAGCAAGCAGCATTTTGGGGTAGGAAGGTGGGGAAACCGTATGCTTCTGAAATCGCGAAGCGTCTTTAACGCTGTTCACATCCCTCCCAGTTCATAAATAATAGAAATGACCCCTGCCCTGACAGGGACTACGGTAATACGAGGCCAAGCTGTTTTACACACTACTCATGTGTATAAAGAGTGCAGTGGGGTGTCTCTGCTGTGTGTGTGTGTGAGTGTGTGTGTGTGTGTGTGTGTGTGTATGTGCGTGTGTGTCAGTGCATGCTTGGTGGCTCGGCACTATTGCGCATGTAACTCATTGAAATATGAATGATGTTTGATGTTCCCGTATTCATACCGTGAATTGGCCGCTTCTGAGACGCTGTTACGTGCAAAACTTAGCGGTGTGGTGATCTGTGTTTGTGAAGAGTGACGGCGCCACTTTTCCAGATGTCCACGTGCTTCTGAGACTCAAAAGGTCCATCTGGAACACACACACACACACACACACACACACACACACACACACACACAGACAGACTAGTTAGATTTACTGCGACAGATACCATGGATTAGATAAGAGGTGAGTGAGTGTATGTTTCAAGTAGGATAAGGGAGAACGTATAGGCTTAATCTTAGGTACAAATGACGTTTGGCATGGGTGAGGGAAGACGAGCTTGAAGCCGCGTGCCAGGCGTAATACCTGATACGCACCGGTACGTAGCCCCTCTGTTGACCTGTCAGTGGCCATGTGTACCGTGTGTGTGAGTGATCAGCAGATGCGGTCCCGGTTACTGTCCCATTGATCCTGATGTGACATGTGTCCGCTGCATTACACGCGTGCATCACAACGTGGTCCGTGATGCAGCTGCCTGGGAATTGCGGCCTCTCTCCGGCATTCAGGCGGCGCCAGAGGGAAAGAACGGGAAGAATGTTTGACCCCGTGCATCCATCCGTGGGTCAGACAGTGTAAGAATTTATTTTATGCAGTGTTACAAAAGAGTTGCAAAATGCTTGCATGACCACAGCCAGTGAAATAACGTGTCTGAAAAGTTTTTATGAAACAGGCCGCCGCCCATTAGCTGGCGTGTTGTGTTGCTCCTGTTATTTCCTGTTATGTCATAAATGATGATGGTCAGGCGCTCAGGCGCTGACTGTTGATCCAAATTTAGCGAAGGGGGCTGGTCTGGGGGGGAAAGAAATAATAAAGTCTATAAGGGCAGAGCATGAAAGGCGGATTAAGGCAGAGGGAGAACGCAGCACAGAAATAGGAAGATGGAGGGACTGCAGTGTCCTTTGGGATGAATGAAGGCTGGGCGCGGCACATTTCTACCATTCTTTCTGTCTGGGTGGAATGATGGAGGCCGGTTGGGAAAGTGAGAATTTAGAGACAAGACTGCAGCTTCTGGGGTGAAAGTGCAAAAGAATGGAATGTAAAGAAAAGAGGGGAGAGCCTTTCCATATCACGGCAACACAAAAACACATCACAATATATTGTTTTTAAGTGCACTAACAGTCAAACTTTTGGACACACGTCCTTATTTATAGGTCTTGCATTTTTTACATTAAAGGACAAAATTGAAGTGAAAGTGATTGGTTTGAAGACACTGGATTATGAAATAACACAACATCTTGGCTTCTCTCCACCAGTCAGACAACGGGGAGGTTTTTCCGACAGTCCTGAAGGTTTATGCTGAACACTTTCTTATCATTCGCTGTCAGGGCCGAGGACAAGGCGCACCAACAGGACCCCTTGGGCATGGAAGAGTAGCAGGAACGCGATGGGCAGCCAGACACAGGCGCTTGGGGAAGTGCTGGGTGGCCACGAGGGTCGGGGAGTGAGTGGCTCGCTGGCTGGGCTCAGTTTGTGTAACCGCTGGGCGGCGGTGGGAGTTGCACAGTGTAATAGCACAGTTCATGGTTACCATGGTGGATTCAGGGCACTGGGGAGAAGGCGGTAGAGTAGTCAGAAGACGTGGGTCAACAACATCGATGGCGGATGGACCAGAGGGCGAAGGATGGGTGCTCGGTCGGCAACATTGGGTTCAGAACAAGAGGCAGGTAAGGGTAGTCCAGAAAAATAGTGGCGGTCAATGTGAGGATTGGTCAGGCTGGAAAAACGGCTTGCATCAAAGGAGGGTTTCCAATGATGAGCTTGCAGGGAACAAGATGGCCGTCGGATGTTTATAGGCCATGTTGACTAGAGCTGATTCCGTTTTCGGGTCGGCGGCCCCGTGGCATTCACTCACGTTAATGAGCATCTCATGAAGCGGCTTTTGATGATGACAATAGTGAACACATCAGACATGAAGGTAAAAAGAGGTGACCCTCAAAAAAACTCCCCTGCTCCCATCTCCCCAGCTACAAAAATACTGAATATGTTTATTGTATTGGATCCTTCAAAATGGCTCCATCTTAGTCTCCATAACCACCACAGAGTTGTTGAATCCAAACCTTTGACTGATACTGTATATCATATATTGAAGTAGATGACTCCTCAGGATGAAATGCAGATTTTAATAGAAACCAGGTGCTGTAATATATGGATTATATCACATCATGTAATATATATGTAGGTGTGGATGTTTCAGAATCAGACAGATCAAGACCGGGAATTTGATTTATCATGGAATTATCACAAAAAAGCCATCTTTATATAGATCATATATTAGCATCCCCAACCTCTGCCATTTATTTCGGTTGTACTGGAGTCTGTATTGGAGTCTGCAGGGTCTTTTACTTTAAATTATAACCAGATCATCCATGTGCTGTGGTTTTGATGGTCCATAAATTAAGCCCATGTGCTAACCCGAGCTAAAAAAAAATTCAGGCATCTCCTGATAACTTCTACCACTCAGGACGTCATCTAATTCAGTTTTATGGTTTGCTGAGGTTATAATGCACTTTTTCTGCACAATGAATGTTTGTTAAAAGAATAACATTTTGTGATATATTCTTTTCATGACTTTTTCGCTTTTTTTTTTACACGCGGTAAGAGTGAAGAGTAGAGAATGAGCACCGCAGTGTAAACTCCTGTCACTGCGATGCCAATTGGCTCCACCTTCCGTCTACGCCACCAAACACACCCCTTTACTCAGACACAATCTCTTTCTCACACTCACAGCCACACACATACGAACACACAACAACTGCGAGTAGTCTGTTTTACTTGCTCACACTTCGTAGAATTGAAAGTCCTGTATTTTATTCTGCAATGAGGTTCATCTTGTCTCTCCGACAGCTCCGTGGCTATCGTTTACTGCAAATCTGTTCCAGCTTGAGAAGGAGGGAGGGAGAAAAAGAGGGAGGGACGAGTAATGGAACAGAAAGAATGCTCTCAGAGGCAGTCATGTGATTTCTGTTTGTGTTTTTTTATAGTTCTCATAGTGATTAGATGCTAGCAGTTTTTTCCAGACTTTTTTTCCCCCCTTTCTCGTCCTTTCCAAACTTTCGCCGTCCTTTCATGGAGCTGGTCTGGCGAGCTGACGTTATTCTATTCTTCTTTCTCAAAACTCCCACCCAGTTACAGCTATATGAAATGTGATTTTATGTGAATGGTGTTAGTCAGAACGAGACGAAGAGAGACAGACAGCCAGACATTGGCAAATACAGAAGAAAGAAAGAAAAGTGGAAAAGGGGAAAAGGGGAAGGGAGGAGACGGGGCGGGTAGGGAAAGTTTATTTAACCTGCATCATGGAGAGGAAGAAAAAAGGTGCATGTCAGCGAGTCTGCTGTAAACTTGCATATAACTGAGAGAGAGAGAAATAGAAAGCAAGTGAGAGAGAAGAGAAAAGGGAGGGAGAGGTTAAAAAAAGAAGCAGAAGAGGACACAGACATGAGGGCATGGAAAGGAGGGATCAAACGATAGGGGGATCGAAAGAAAAACTGGAATAGAGTGGTTTAGGAAGGAACCAAGGGTTAGAGAATGTACCAGAGAAAGTGAGAGAGCGGGATCAGAGGAATAATAACGGACACATGAACTTACAGAGGGAGAACTTTCCCTAGACTAACCTCAGCAGACGCTAATGGAAAAACCCCGGAGGTACTGAGACGTGTTGGATACCGAGGGAGAAGGAGCGAGGGATAAAGATGAGGTATCAGGGCAGGGTAAGACATCATGCTACTTCTGGTCTCTCTCTTAAATCATTTATACACGTTTCAGTTAAACAGAAATCGCATTTGGCCTGTTTCACAACCAGAATTAATTCACACGATGGTGGTAGCCTTGTGGGTCAGGTCACAGGTTCAAACCCCAGTTACCACTGTCCCTTTAACTACTGAATGTAAGTTGCTCTGGATAAGGTTGTCTGATATATGCTGTAAATGTAAATGACATTTAATATTGTGTAAAACAGAGCGGTGTGGTTAATTTAGCAGCTATAATTACAGACTAACATGTGACAGAAAATTAGCTATTGTTGCCCTTATTTAGCGAGGATGCAATGTGCTGTTGTACAGATGATGGCAGTGATCAAGTGTTGTGTAGAGTTTACTGAAGAGGCTGTGGCACAACTGGTGAGTGTCCAGCCAGGAGTGCACCCATTTGGGGTTCAGAGCTGAGACGGCGACCTTATAAGGAGCGGCAGGCTTTGTTTAAACTTAGCGGGCTGACGGCCCTCTGCCAAATCCCACAGAAAAGCTTTATCTTGGGGGTTCTAGGGACTCTATTACCCACAATTCTCTAAACTCTGACTTCCAGGTCCTACAAACCTGAAGGCGGTACTAGCAGTAGCTGAATTGTAAAAACAAAGGAATTTTATTCTTTCTTGGACATATTTTGTGCTGATGACCCTCACATTGTGGGTGACCAACGGTGTACCCTTTTTATTGTTGTTTTTGCAAAAACATAATTAATATATTCTACTACCCTAAAGCAACATGTATAGTTTGGATGTTATGTGTAAGTTTAGAATTTTCACTGAAATCCCGGTGTGTGTGCTGCACTCTACAGCCTACAAACTCTTCAAAAACGTGTCGTGAACTTGCCATTTATTGGCCCTGTTGGCTTGCCATAGTTGAAGGGGAAGGTGTGCCACAGTGGCCTCTCAGCAAATGTATGTATCATTTCTATTACTGCTACTGCCTAATAGGCTCTGCTTATTTTTTCCTGACTTTAGTTATTTTCTTTTGAATTCCATGTTTTTCGTTATAAGCGTATTTATTTACCTAAAAACTGTGATTATGAAGTAGATGTGAAAAAAAACAAAGGCAATATGACAAATCATATTTAATCACTCTTCAACAAAGTGTGAGTTTGCATGTAACTGATCGTGCAAGTGGTCTGGATTCGACACTGACAGCCTTTTCACCGTAGCTGACCACGCGTTTTCATTGTGTTGGTGTGTCCGAACATCACGGAAACATGTGTACTGGGCTTCAGAAGCCAGAAACACAACAGATTCCATTTTATTTGTTGGATTTCGTGATTCCGTCATCATTTTCCTATACTTATACATTCCTTGACTGCTTTTGACTGTTGGTATTTCAGGGGGGTGACATCCCCCTCAACTCGAGCACTGGGTAGTAGCCTAGTGGATAACACACTCACTTATGAACCAGATGACCATAACGATGCAAGGCACTTAACCCTGAGTAGCTAGAGGGGGAGTGTCCCTGTTGAAACTACTGGGTAAGTATGGGGTAACTAGATAACTATTGTAACCTACAATGTAAAAGCTGTATTTCCCTCTCATTAGCTAAACACTACATTATCTTCTCTTCTCAAAAATGTCACATGTTGTTTCAGAACTACATTACCTGTGACTTTCATGCTATAGAGCTACAATACACTGCTAATTCCATTTGCCTTGTAAGATGAGTCTGTGGGGAATGACATCATGCCTGAGGTGATTTGTATTTCAGTACAAGTTGGAAAATCATGGCCATACCAAGTCATAACAACATCCACAACAAAGCAATGCATGGCAACATGTTCACAGAAACGTTCTTAGAGGCTGATCTAATGACATAAGCGCTAGTAGTATGTTACTACGGTTTTCAGCCACTAGCTATGGCAGCAACCGTCTTGGATTCTCAGTGTCTGAGAGACTCATTCAACATTTTGAGTACTAATAGATTGCTGCATTAACCGACGATCAACAGTCAAGCAGACATTATTAAGACTCTTGTGTTTGTAGACAACCAGTGGCCAGTGGCTACTGCTTAATGGTGATAAAGCCTTAAAACTATACAGTGCTTCTGAGTCTCAGCTAAACACCACGGTGCTCACTGTGTTCGTAGATCTTTTTCAGAACAGATGGTCAGAACAGGTCTTTATCAGCCGTCTAGTAGCAAAAATCTAGTTTTAGTTATTTTATGACTCATAAGTTTGTTGTTGGCAGTCAGTGGCGTGTGTGGCCAAACACCTCCAAGGTTGTGAGTCTGACTCCTGATTTGGACCTTGTGTGTGGAGTTTGCATGCTCTCCCTGTGTTGGTGCAAGTTTCCTCCGGGTTCTCTGGTTTATTTTAACCATCTGCTGCACACTATGGGAAATACTGACTTATGTACATCCTGTCTTGGGCTTGCAGAGCTCAATGTTCCGGGATGGGCTCCGTCTGCCACGACTGTATGAATAAGCGGTTATTGAAAGTGAGTGAGTTTGTTGTTTAATTCTAATTTGATTAAGGTGAACTGAAATTAGGTTGAAAAGACCTGGAATGAAGTGGTGAACTTCATTCAATTGTAAAAAATCAGGATTTGAATGCCAATGTTGGTGTGTACATGAGATCTTACCGACCCCTTTCAACAGAGCAGTTATCCCAAACATGTATGCCAGTTGCAACAGTACTATTGCAAATCAAGCAGAATAGGAAAGCTGCACTACTGAAAGCTCAACGGCAAATTAAGATTTTTAGAATTTCAAATATGCATAATGGCACTGAGAGACTGACTGCATGCTTAGTACAGTTTACAAAATCTACAAAATTTAATTTAGTTCATTAACACACACTGTTCTTTGAAAGCCTGAAAACTCATGACTATGAGCATAACAACAGCTGCACCTTGTGACAACATTTTTTGAGCCAACTGTGTCTATGTCTTGCCTGCCGTTTCTGTCTGAATGTTGTAATAAGAGTTAGGCACATGCATGAACCACTTATGCATATGCACCTTGACTATGCAGGATTTGTTAGTATTAGTATTGTTATAATAATGGTAATATTTTCTGTTGTGGAATGAACGTGGATTGCCAGTAGCCTAGTGGGTAAGACACTCGCCTATGAAGAAGACCACAAAGTCACAGGTTCAAACCCCACTTACTACCATTGTGACCCTGAGCAAGACACTTAACCCTCCACTTAACCCTCCAGGGGCACTGGACTTTAATGGTGTCTGCTTAATACCTTAAATGTTAATGTAGCATGCTTTAGGGGCAGTGGTGGCCTAGCGGTTAAGGAAGCGGCCCTGTAATCAGAAGGTTGCTGGTTTGAATCCCGATCTGCCAAGGTACCACTGAGGTGCCACTGAGCAAAGCACCGTCCCCACACACTGCTCCCCGGGCTCCTGTCATGGCTGCCCACTGCTCACTCAGGGTGATGGGTTAAATGCAGAGGACAAATTTCACTGTGTGCACTGTTTGCTGTGCTGCTGGGTATCACGTGTGACAATCACTTCACTTTCACTTTATGTTTTAAGTCTTTTGCTGAAATATGTACAGTTGAGATAGTTCCTCAAGGGACATTAGCTATGATTGGCTCCTAAATAATTTGTTTGTCTCAACTAATGCTGCTTTCTCTATTTATTTCCATTTGAAAAAAATATGTCATTTGTACCAGCTGTTTGTTCCATAATAACATCAATCTGTTATGCAATCACCCGCAATGATTCTTTAAAATGCAGAAAGTAAATATTCTTTCCATGAGGACATGCATCGTAGTGGATCCAACTGTACAATGCATACTACAGATATACTTATTCCTGCATGGACTTGTCCTACCATTCTGCAGAGTCATGAAGGAATCAGAGGCACACTATTAAAAGGATATTAATGGAAAATTGAACCCTCTGGCGTTCCCCTTTGTGAGGCCTGATCAGCCACACCCCAGAGGCTGAAGCTTTGGCTTGAAAAGCGCTCTTCCACTCCACCTGTTTCGCCACATCTGTCTTAACCCCTGAGGCCCCCTGGGAAATATGCTAATTAGATGAATATGTCAGTGTGGTACAGGGGAAGGTATTTCACCTTGGGGGAGTACATGGACTGAGTTTCAGTTTGTCTTTGCAAAGGGGTGTTAGAAAGGCAAGAGAGAATGAATGAAGAGCAGATGAATGATTAGAGAAATAATATATTGATGGCCAGTATAATACATGTTTAAGTGTTTGCTATTATAATATTACAGAGCTACTTGTGCATGACATCATCATCACAGCTGATAAAAGTTGAGTAAATTGCAGACAGGGTACTAGGATGGATTAAAAATGCATCTGTTCTGTCATCATAAAGTTTAATGTTTAACCAGAGATGGAGGCGTTAGTGAAGTGCAGGAGGGTGCTCTGGTGTAGATCTGGTGTATCATCTGCTTAACATATAAATAATGCAGTCTGGGAACTGCATAGACAGGCCTTGCGGAACTTGGGCAATGTATGATTTGACTGTATTATTGCTCATAAATCGTTGCCTATGAGAGAAACATGAGCAATACAGGAAATTACGGTATCAATAATACCATATTATACAATGTGAAATGATGTGTTGTCACAAGCAGAACTTCTATCAAGTGGAAGAATTAAACAGGTAGCCTCTGTGTTTGCTGGCAGAAGGTCAACCCTGAGGACTGCAGTCTCAGTACATTGCAGTGAACAGAAACCAGATTAGAATGTTTCAGAGAGATTGTAAGATGCCTCCTTCTAGTATATTTAAGGTGAAATCTTTGGGTCCACAGATGTTTTCTAACACATGATCGAGTGTCTCTGTGCGTGTGTGTTTGTGTGAAAGGAGAGAGAGCGAGGGAGTATTGTATTCTCTGTTGGCACTCAGGGGGTGATATTTATTTGCAGAGGTGGAACTTCTAAAGCACGCTCTTGTATCCTGCCTTCAGAATAACAACTATTAACCCCATCCGTTGTGCATCGGAAGATCTGATTGTGCCTGAGCTGTTAAGGAAGGCCTGTGGGTTTCTGTGAACTTTTGTGTGTTTATTTGTGAATGTGGGGACAGGAAGGCCACCTGCAGAAACCTGAGGTTGAACAATGCCCTAATGGGATTCTCAGATTGGGTGGGGGTTGCAAACAACATGGATGGGGCGTGTTTATGGAGTGTGCAAGATTGTGGTGTGCGTGCACATTTGGGGATTAGCCTTCCAGTGCCGGATGGTTGTATATCTGTTTGTTGAGTGGGTTTTTTTGTATGTTATGAGTACATGAGTGTGTAAATGTGCAGTTCTATATTGGTTTATTGAATCTGTTTGTTTGTGTGTGTGTGTTTTGTGTGATATGATCTTCCCTTGGCTTGGGTCCACTGTTGTTCTTATTTTTTTTCTTTGCCATATAACCCCCGTAACGATCTTAACAAGCATCGGTCTGCAGGAAAGCCCAGTGTTACTCTTATTGGTCTCCAAAGCTGCTTTTACACGTGGGAGTGTAGTATAACATTTGATATATGGTTAAATAATATGTTTGGTAATAGAGACTGAAAGTTGACTCTCTACTTAGTTGCTGTGTGTTTGTGGTGAAGCTGTAGTTTATTATGTGTCTGTCTCCGAGTTTATCGAATTTATATATACACAGACAGTCTAGACTGTATGCACGTGCCCCTCCATGCATGCGTGCGTCTGATAAGGATGTATACATGTACACACACACCAGTGACAGTGTGTGTGTGTGTGTGTGTGTGTGTGTGTGTGTGTGATGAATACATGCACCTCTGTGTGTGATAACGTGCTCTGTGGAGTGGAGAGGCAGGAGGTTCGGCTTATGAAAGGAGTGTTCAGCGTATTAGCGTATGGGGCAGTGGTGGCCTAGCGGTTAAGGAAGCGGCCCCGTAATCAGAAGGTTGCCGGTTCGAATCCCGATCCGCCAAGGTGCCACTGAGGTGCCACTGAGCAAAGTACCGTCCCCACACACTGCTCCCCGGGCGCCTGTCATGGCTGCCCACTGTTCACTCAGGGTGATGGGTTAAATGCAGAGGTTGGGGCAGTGGTGGCCTAGCGGTTAAGGAAGCGGCCCTGTAATCAGAAGGTTGCTGGTTCGAATCCCGAGCCGGCAAGGTGCCACTGAGGTGCCACTGAGCAAAGCACCGTCCCCACACGCTGCTCCCCGGGCGCTTGTCATGGCTGCCCACTGCTCACTCAGGGTGATGGGTTAAATGCAGAGGACAAATTTCACTGTGTGCACCGTGTGCTGTGCTGCTTTGTATCACATGTGACAATCACTTCACTTTATTTATTTTATTACCTTTACTTTACTTTACTTTATTTTGCAGACGCTTTTATCCAAAGCGACTTACAGGAGGAAGACACCAGCAATTCTCGTTCGATTTCTATAGATTTTGAGTTTACAAAAACTAAGATCCCTGATAGGGCCTAACTTGTCAGCAAAGAGCATGCCCGGAGATTGTTAAGTGCTAGACGAAGAAAAATTATTTTTTATATATATATATAAATAAAAACATTTTTGTATGTATATATATTTTATATACATACATACATACATACATATATATATGTATGTATGTATGTGTGTGTGTGTGTGTGTGTGTGTGTGTTTATATATATATATATATATATATATATTTGTATTGTTTTGTGCAGTGTGTCTGCATTAAGACGGTCTTACAAGCCTATAAACAAGATGCAACGAGAACACGGAACATTCTGCTGTATTCTGTTCTCTTCTTCCCTCCCTCTGCACCTACTCTTACTTTGCTTTCTCCATTTCTGCCTAGGAGGTGGAGGTGGAGGGTGCTGTGAGGTTGGTCATGGAGAGTGCACTGACTGCAAGGGATAGGGTGGGGGTACAGGACTTCCTGCTACTGGAGAACTACACCAGTGAGGCAGCGTTCATCGAGAACCTGCGTCGCCGTTTCCGTGAGAACCTCATCTATGTGAGAAACTCACACACACAAACACACACACACACACACTCTTTCAACAGTGTTAATAGATGTTTGGATGAATGGAATTATCATGAACATTCATGAACAACAGACAAAAAGAAACAATCTTCTGATTAATGGCACGATATTGTGTCACCAGTTGAAAACTAACCTCTATTTAAAGAAGATGAGAAAGAACATTTCCAAAAAAAAACTGTTGTTCTTCCTAACCTTGCTGTGTATGCTGCTCGGTTTACTCGTGTGTGTTTCAGACTTACATTGGCTCGGTGTTGGTGTCAATGAATCCATATAAGGAGTTGGAGATTTACTCCAAGCCGCAAATGGAACGATACCGAGGGGTCAACTTTTACGAGATATCCCCTCATATGTGAGTTTTTATATAAATGTGTGTGTATGTAAGTCTGTGAACATATTTGTGCATGGGAATCCCGGAGTGCATTCCGCCCATTCACGCAACATGAGTCATATTTCCTGGAGATCCCAGAGCAGTGAGGACAAACACCCCTTTCCCACCCCTGGTGTTCTCTGCCAGAGCTTCCTGAGTGGGCTCCAAGCTGTCCACGGCCTGTGTCTAGCTGCCTTCTGCCCAGAGCTCTTCCTCTGCATCAGGGTTCAAACAGCCTTTTCCTGAGTCTCTACAAAACATCTGCTGCTGTGGGTGGATCATTGCTGAAAGCCTTCTTTCACATCCTTGCATGTAACTGAGAAGCTTCATTTACGAACCACTATTACTCCAATACACTTACAGGGCTTATCATGAAATAAAAGCTTACTATGCCTGCGAGAGGCCAGTATGAGATCTTTTATAGGACAGACCGCTGTTCTGATTTCCCTGTTAGTTCTACATCATGATGCCTGATGCCTGTTTTACTGTTAAATTGTCAAAAATGTCTTGCCTTGTTGTATTTTTGTAAGTTTTTCCTGTGCCTTAGTTTTGCCCTAGCAGATAACACCTATCGGGCATTGCGGACAGAGCGCAGAGACCAATGCATCCTGATCTCGGGAGAAAGTGGAGCGGGAAAGACAGAGGCTTCCAAAAAGATCCTGCTGTACTACTCCGCCACTTGCCCTGTTCGGGAGAACAGCGCCTCCATCAAGGAGAAGCTCCTTCAGTCCACACCAGTGCTGGAGGTACATTAAAAATGGCAGGCACAAATTGAAAAAGAGTTTTAAAAAATTCCAGCACTTTGGAGAGGATTGCTCACAGAAATGAAAGAAATTAGGCATCTCAGGCATCTAAATAAAATTCATAAAATGAATGTGAAGTATAACACCTTCTGATCTGTCCAGAAAGAACATGGAATTATTGGAAAAAGATCTTAAGAACATCTGTAAAAATATTGTTTCTTGTACTTGATATCCAATGGTCTCTTTGTTCGCTTGTGACCCCTGTTGGGAATATTAAACAGCATTTTCATCAGGTCAAGGGAGTGAAAAGGACACATTTGTTAGAAACACAACTCTTAATGTATTACTACTTGTTTCATTTGAAGCAAGAAAGCACTCTGTCAGCTGCTTTATAAAAGCATCTTTGATGAATAAGTGGATAGTGAAAGGAACTCAACATTCAGAAATAATTTCAGAAACAATCACCACACCACCCACCCACACGAGGAGGTGGTAGTGACTGTTCAAGGCTGTGCACGTTTTACTGCAGAACATTAGCAACGGACTCGGCCTCACATCAGAGGGCATGAACAAGGCGTCCGTCAGCTAAACTAGCGCCCTGTCCTCCTTTTCTTGTTCGCACGTTTTCTTGCTGGGTTTATAAACAGACTCAACACTCTCAGTCTTGTACTCTGACTTGTATTTTAAAGGCACTATGCACTGCACAAGTAAGTGTTAGTGTCAGGGACACTTGTCACCTCTGGCACAGCCTGTAATGTTGGGTTGCAGTAGCCTCTTCATCCACCTCGGCTACTGCAAGTTAGCATATGGTGCCCCCCCTCCCAGCTTGTATGCATTCTTTATGATATCGGGATGTGCTGAATGTCTGAATTTCATCTTTATACACAGGCCTTTGGAAATGCCAAAACGCTACGTAACGACAATTCCAGTCGCTTTGGCAAATACATGGACATCCAGTTTGATTATGAGGTAAACTTTTAACAAAGCCTACTATTTAAATAACCCCATCTAGTGTTGTGCTGCAGCAATATTCCATGACATTGTTTGACTTTACTATAACCTTTTCCAAACAACACATGAAACAATGATGCATATGGGTTACCAATGTATTTAGAAATGGGAGCTAACAATAAATTTAATATATTACAATTTTATTATATATAATTTTGGACAATGAGCCAAAGTATTATAATATTGTAATTGGTCTGTGGGTTTTTGGTGTTCACTAAACGAACATACAGAAAGATTTGCTGCAGTAATGTAATTTGCAATCTGGGCTTCTCTCTGCGTATCGTCTGCATAATCTGGACAGAAAAGACCTCACTTGAACTGTTGCTGTACTTGTCATCCTAATCTTGAGCTCCGTCTCTTCAGGGTGCTCCAATCGGGGGCCATATCCTGAACTACTTGCTGGAGAAGTCTCGGGTTGTGCACCAGAACCATGGGGAGAGAAACTTCCACATCTTCTACCAGTTGCTGGAAGGAGGGGAGGAGCACTTGCTGAAGAGATTGGCACTGGAGAGGAACGCCCAGCACTATCACTATCTGTTTAAGGTGTGTGTAGTATATGTGTGTATGTGTATGATTATGTATGTGTGTGCAAGAATTGAAGACTGTTATGGATTATGTTCATTGTTGTTCCACGCTTTCAGGAGATGTCAGAAGCTCACAGCACACCAGTAATTAATGACGAGTGTGTGTACGAGAGTGTGTGTACATTTGTTACTACCTGATGCATGCACGTGTATGTGTTCTGTGGGAAATAATTACAGATTATTAAGGATTAAGAGTTTTCTTGTGTGTGTGTTTTGTCCTATTGGCAAATTGATTAAGGATTAATTGTGTTTGTATTTGTTTTATCTGTGTCTGTGCATATGTGTGTGCATACATCTCTGCTCACAGGGGAACTGTGTGAGGGTGAGCTCTGTGAATGATCGTAACGACTGGAAGGTTGTGAGAAAAGCTCTGACTGTGGTTGGCTTTAGTGAAGAGGAAATAACAGTTAGTCAAACACACACACACACACACACACACACACACACACACACACACACACACACACACACACACACATTGGAGCATGCCTAAAAGTGCTCTTACCAATATCTAATATCTCTCTGATTAGGAGCTGCTGGAAACTGTTGCCAGTGTTCTGCACATGGGGAACACACAGTTTGGGGAAGATGAGTTCGGAGAGACTCACATCACATCGGATGCGCAGCTCAAATCTGCAGCCAGTGTGAGTCTCGCTTCTCTGTATTTGTATTTAGATCAGGAATCTTAATGCAAGCAAAGCTAAGCCAGACACACACTCTGTGTGTGAATAACACGCTGTGTTGTTTTGACAGTTGCTGGGAGTGGATGGGGCCGAGCTGAGTCAAGCGCTAACACACAGGAAAATCACTGCCAAAGGCGAGGAGGTATGGTGTGCTCCCCTCTGCTCACATTCCCTCTGCCCACCTAATGCCTTGGCCCAGGCTTTTTGATTTTACATCTTGAAAGACACTCACTGAGTGGGCTATCATACCTGTTCTTGACAATATCAACAGAAACCATAAGATTGTGTTTATTCACTGCTATTAACCTGACTTTTAATTAATCAATTGGTGTTAGAAATAGCTCATATGAAAAGCTAAAACCTACCAAATGAAGTTTAATGCATTGAAATGAGTTATTTTCACTGAAAAAAAGATTTATCATTTAATCGAGACAGAAAGGTCAAATTTTGGCAAAACAAAAGTTTTGTCGCCTATACAGAAATTGAACAAATTTACTGCAAATATAAAAATATGCCAGCAAATTAAGTAGAATGGTGCAGTGAGATCCAAATTTAATATCTTGTATGACTTCCATGAGCTTGAAGGATGGCATTCATACAATTGGCAAGGATTCACACAATTTATTGATGAAGTCATCAGGAATAGCAAAGAAAGCAGTCTTGCATGACTTCCAGAGTTCATCAATATTCTTTGGTTTCATCTTCCATGCTTCCTTTTTCATCCTACCCCACACATGCTCAATGATGTTCATGTCTGGTGACTGGTCTGGCCAATCCTGGAGCATCTTGCTCTTCTTCGCCTTGAGGAACTTTGATGTGGAGATGAAAGTATGTGATGGAGCACAATCCTGCTGCAGAATTTGGTCTCTTTTATGGTTGGGAATATAAAAGTTAGAATATAAATCTGAAGCTTTCTTGGAATTTCAGACTATTGATCGATGTTGCCTTCCACTGTGGAGATCTCTTGCACACCCCCCATACTACATGTAACCCCAGACCATGATTTTTCCACCACCAAACATCACTGTTTTCTGGGTGAATCCACGCAGGCTCCAGTAGGTCTCCTGCAATATTTGTGGCAACTGTGGTGTACTTCAACAGAAGATTAATCTGAAAAATCCACCTTCTGCCACTTTTCCAGCGTCCATGCTTTTAGCAGGCTGTGGGCCTTGGCAAATGCCACACGGTTTTTTATTTGTCTTTTGTGCTTTAGTGCTGGCTTCTGGGCACTGATTTGACCATGTAGGCCATTTCGAGACAGAATCCGACAAACTGTTCTGCTTGACCAGGTGGAGCTCTTCTGCAGTGGAACATGGGCTGACCTTGGATTTTCGAGCCAACAAACGGTCCTCTTGAGCAGTTTTCTTGTGGGGTCTGCCTGACCTGGGCTTGTCAAAAACGTCTCCAGTCTCTTCAAATCTTTTATCCTCTATACTTGACGCAATGGGCTTTACTAAGCTTTGAATATTACAATACTTTTTGACAGTTTCAGTTTGCACTGAAACGTTATTACAAAAGCTGTTGGGAATAAAATGAGCCATTTCTTGTAAAAAAATATCTTGATTAGAAATATATTTCAGTGGCATTTCAGGTCAATTTGTACACAAGTGACAAGACTTTTGTCAGGGACTGTATGTTGTCTGTGGTTTCCTTCAGATGATCAGTCCCCTGAACCTAGAGCAGGCACTGGCAGCTCGTGATGCCCTGGCGAAAGCGGTATATGGCCGCATGTTCACCTGGCTGGTGGAGAAAATCAACCAGTCGCTGGCGTTTAAGGTAATTGCATTTGTCTCTGAACTCATAGTGTGATGTGCCCTATACGTAATTTGTTACACTCAATTTTCTTTTTGGACCCACTGCATTTCCTCATATCTGTAGCTGTATTATTTCATATACAACACACATATTTTTTGTTATATTTTATATTATATTTTTTACATTACAGAACAAAACTGAAGACACAGGACAATGAAATAACAAATGTGAGGTTGTGTAAAAAACAACAAAATTTGACCGTTTGAGTCTCTCCAAAGCTAAATTTAACAGGGATGTTTTCCTTCAGTTCTGAAGGTTTATGCTGTTCACTGTAATCATTCACTCATGTTAATGAGCATCTCATGACGTGGTTTTTGATTATTACAAAGCAGCCATGAAGGTAAAAAGAGGCGACTGAAAAAAAACAGATTAAGCAAATATACTTCACTTTCTCCTGCTACAAAAAAAATCTTCAAAATGGCTCAATCTTAGTCTCCATAACTGCCGCAGAGTAGGTGCGTCCAAACCTTTGATTCCTAGTGTATATTATTTTATCTCATATTTGCGTCTATCTATCTAATAGTCAATGTAACTGTAGCACCATCTAGTGGTTAAAATAGTGTCTTGCACATATAGTATGCTTTAATTCTGATACTGTGTCTTAATTTAACATATATTTTCAGAATGATATGTACTATTCTGACAAGAGCGCCTCTGTTATTGGACTTCTGGACATCTATGGCTTTGAGGTTTTTCAGCACAACAGGTGTGTGATGTCTAATTTTTCTTCAGAATATTTGTCAGTTCTGTACTCCTGAGATTGTTGAGTTGTATTTCTCTCTATTCCCTTTTTTATTCAGTTTTGAGCAGTTTTGCATTAACTACTGTAACGAGAAACTTCAGCAGCTTTTCATCGAGCTTACGCTGAAGAGTGAGCAGGAGGAGTACGAGGCTGAGGGCATTGCGGTGAGAGAGAATGGCAGAGTGTGATGAAACTATAGGGTTGTGAATGTAGTTTAGAGGTCTGATAAGGACCGGTGATCAGGGAACACAGGATAACGGAGTGAAAGTTTTTTAATCCTGAACTCAGTGCGTTCTGTCTCCACCTAGTCCACCTAGATCCATAGGGATGGTCTTAAATTAATATGCTGGAAGTGGTTCACTGTTAGGGCTCAGATCTAGTTTTTATGCTTAGAAATAAGGGCTTATGGTAAATTGCTTTGGGTGTATGGGATGTATTATGTTGTAGATTTTGTTCTCATTTGTATGCCTCAGTGGGAGCCGGTGAATTATTTCAACAACAAGATCATCTGTGACCTCATTGAGGAGAAGCACAAAGGCATCATCTCCATTCTGGTGGGTATCTGTGTGAATGTAGAGTTGATAGACGTCTGAGGATGCATGAACTCCAACCATGCATTAACTTTATCATGAACTTGGATCTGATTTTGCAAATGGAGTTATTGTTGTCTGTGCAGTTCCTTGTATAGGGTCTTTTTTTCTTTTGCTTACTTATTACTTAATACATTATATTGTCCCTCTTCACTTTGCTGTGATGGGTCCGTATGATCTGTAAAAAAAAAAAATTGCTTTTGCTTGTTCCTTTGATTAGGACGAAGAGTGTCTCAGACCAGGAGATGCCAGTGACCTTACCTTCTTGGAGAAAATGGAGGACAGCCTTGGCGGACATGCACATTTTGTCACGTCAGTCTCTCTCACCCAAACATTTTATTTTAAGCCCCTTCCTTGTACCTTGGGCACTTTATTAGGTAAATATTAGGTATATATATAACAGAAGTTAAACAATAATGAAGCTTGTGTGGTAGTGTGAGGTTTTGATGGTTGGAGGGTAGAGGAGAGAGGAGTGCTGGGATTTTTGCACTTTTGTATGTGGGTACTCCACAAGCCAAGAATATCCTCCCAGTAACCATCAGGTGGTTAGAAGCTTTACAAAACATATATAAGCAATCATTTCATTAGAAGTGTTCTGTAGGCTCACTAAAACATTTAATTAATCTGACTGGGTGTTATATTTAGACACAAGCTGGCCAACGGGAAGATTCGTAAGGCAGTGGGGAGAGAGGAGTTTAGACTGCTGCATTACGCAGGAGAAGTCAATTACAACGTCCATGGTGAGTCCATCCGTCCATACATACAAACATATTACATCTTGGTATTTCTTGTTCTGTGTTTTTTTTGGGGGGAAATCACACTCTGTACTGTACCCTGTGCAGATGTGAATCTACTTGAGGGAACAGCCCTTAGTGTTATATTTACATAAGGAAATCTCCTCAGCTCTTTCTGTTTCCATTTTCAGGATTTTTGGATAAAAATAACGATCTTCTGTATAGAAACCTTAAGAAGGTGAGGGAGTTGCGAGAGAGAGAGAGAGCACAACCCACACACTGTATTATTAATGTGTTTAATGAGTCTCAACAACTCAACACCAAGTGAGAACATGTGCAGATTATTTGTAATATTAGTTATATTAGCTTTATTATATATAATGAGCTGCTTATAGCCAGTAATGATGCTGCTTTTGTCTCAAGGTCATGTGCCAGTCATCAAACCGCCTCATGAGTCAGTGCTTTCACAGGGAGGAGATAACTGACCAGAAACGCCCAGAGACTGTAAGACACTCGCACTTGTATTCACAGATACAATATCCTTGTGTGCAGTCCTCTCTTCTGAAAACATATCTACACAGGAGTGACTGTGCCTCTGTGTCATCAGGCTGCCACTCAGTTTAAACTCAGTCTGGCCAAGCTGATGGAGATTCTGATGTCGAAGGAGCCGTCATACATGCGCTGTATCAAACCTAATGATGGCAAACAACCAGGTGCACACACACACACTCACCATCACACACAGACAGCCAGCATATAGGCAATCACAAAGAGCAGTAGTGCCGTCTGTGGAATCAGGCAAAAGACTCGCTGTCAGCGAACCTCATTCAACCACAGACACACGAGCTGCTGCTGCTGCTGAGCTGTGTGATGTGTTACTGTCTTTCTCTTCCCTACACGAGTAGTAAATAATGACTACCTGCTCTGTACCTGTCTCTCGCACACATACATGCCCCCAGGCCGCTTCGATGAGGTGCTGGTGAGGCACCAGGTGAAATATTTGGGCCTTCTGGAGAGCCTGCGGGTCAGGAGGGCCGGTTTTGCTTACCGACGGCATTACCAGGCGTTCTTACAGAGGTCAGTTTTTGAAAGTTTTTAAATGCATACATTAATATTCATTAGAGCCTAAACAAGTTCGCGTTGAACCAAAAAAACAAGGGTTCAAAATCATGAACGCGACTGCATGAAAGTGAAGCAAATGGTGTGATCACTAAAAAAAAACACAACAAAACAACAGCAATCTGGAAGACCCACCTTCTCACGTGCAAGTTTCTGTTCTTTCTTTCCGCACTCCGTAGTCCATTTACTGTAAATCCCTGTACTGACCCTGCATTCACACAGGAAGTGGTGTCTTAGTGGAAAAATTGTTTTTCTACATGAATGCAAAAAACCTTAGCGGAAATCAGTGGCATGACTCTAACAGACCACTCACGAAGTAGACGGGTAGCACTTCTGGTAAGAACGTACAGGAACACCTGCTGCGCTGTGTCGGGTACGAAAGAGCTTCAGACTGCAGGGCTTTCCTCTGTTTTCTGCCTACAGCAGAAGTGAGAGAACCGTCTCACTGAGCATACCGCGAACACTCTACAGTGCCCTGCTGTGAATTTTGAGGAATACACGTTCAAAATATGTGGGAGTGTTCAAATATAAATTTGCACAACTGAATTTGCTTGTACATGTATACATATTTCCTGTATGTGTGTGCATGTACATGTATGTATGTTTTTGTGCATAAGTGGGTCCATCCCAGAAAATGTAGGTGCGTTGTGCTACATCCAGCTGCGTGTCCTGGATGGATCTGTTTATTCTTTTACTAACATTACCTACTTACACTATAAACACTAACATTAGTAACGCTAAGTTCTATTTTCCGCATGACTATACACTTTCTACCATTTTGTCCACTTTACCCTTAACACTAAACATAACTCTTAGACAAAAGTTACATTTTTCACCAGCAAAATGTCCTTGTATTCAGTCCTCTCTTGTGAAAATCAATAAAAAACAATAATACAGTGACTGTGCCCCTGTCATCAGGCTGCCACTAAATGTTGCATAAAAATGTTTAGCCAATGATTGTAATGTCCGGTAATGTAATGCATTGAATTTAAAAGGCCTTGCATCTGTACACTCCTGTTTTTATGCTCTGATTGGCAGGTATAAATCTCTGTGTCCTGAAACATGGCCAAGCTGGCAGGGCCAACTGTCTGATGGAGTTGCCACGCTGGTGAAACACCTCGGCTACAAACCAGAGGAGTACAAACTGGGAAGGTGAGGAAAATCGTGGAATAAGGAACTGGTAACGGTCTCTGGCATATGCAACATACGCAAGCACTGCAGAAACATATTTAAGCAGACGGTGCCATGCCATCAAAGTGAGAGCTTTTATATTATGTGCTTTACCAAACTACAGGGAGTGCAGAATTATTAGGAAAGTTGTATTTTTGAGGAATAATTTTATTATTGAACAACAACCATGTTCTCAATGAACCAGAAAAAACTCATTAATATCAAAGCTGAATGTTTTTGGAAGTAGTTTTTAGTTTGTTTTTATTTTTAGCTATTTTAGGGGGATATCTGTGTGTGCAGGTGACTATTACTGTGCATAATTATTAGGCAACTTAACAAAAAACAAATATATACCCATTTCAATGATTTATTTTTACCAGTGAAACCAATATAACATCTCCACATTCACAAATATACATTTCTGACATTCGAAAACAAAACAAAAACAAATCAGCGACCAATATAGCCACCTTTCTTTGCAAGGACACTCAAAAGCCTGCCATTCATGGATTCTGTCAGTGTTTTGATCTGTTCACCATCAACATTGCGTGCAGCAGCAACCACAGCCTCCCAGACACTGTTCAGAGAGGTGTACTGTTTTCCCTCCTTGTAAATCTCACATTTGATGATGGACCACAGGTTCTCAATGGGGTTCAAATCAGGTGAACAAGGAGGCCATGTCATTAGTTTTTCTTCTTTTATACCCTTTCTTGCCAGCCACGCTGTGGTCGCGTGTGATGGAGCATTGTCCTGCATGAAAATCATGTTTTTCTTGAAGGATGCAGACTTCTTCCTGTACCAGAAACTGGCAGTAGGACTGGGAGTTGAGCTTGACTCCATCCTCAACCCGAAAAGGCCCCACAAGCTCATCTTTGATGATACCAGCCCAAACCAGTACTCCACCGCCACCTTGCTGGCGTCTGAGTCAGACTGGAGCTCTCTGCCCTTTACCAATCCAGCCACGGGTCCATCCATCTGGCCCATCAAGACTCACTCTCATTTCATCAGTCCATAAAACCTTAGAAAAATCAGTCTTGAGATATTTCTTGGCCCAGTCTTGACGTTTCAGCTTGTGTGTCTTGTTCAGTGGTGGTCGTCTTTTAGCCTTTCTTACCTTGGCCATGTCTCTGAGTATTGCACACCTTGTGCTTTTGGACACTCCAGTGATGTTGCAGCTCTAAAATATGGCCAAACTGGTGGCAAGTGGCATCTTGGCAGCTGCACGCTTGACTTTTCTCAGTTCATGGGCAGTTATTTTGCGCCTTGGTTTTTCCACACGCTTCTTGCGACCCTGTTTACTATTTTGAATGAAACGCTTGATTGTTCGATGATCACGCTTCAGAAGCTTTGCAATTTTAAGAGTTCTGCATCCCTCTGCAAGATCTCACTATTTTTTACTTTTCTGAGCCTGTCAAGTCCTTCTTTTGACCCATTTTGCCAAAGGAAAGGAAGTTGCCTAATAATTATGCACACCTGATATAGGGTGTTGACGTCATTAGACCACACCCCTTCTCATTACAGAGATGCACATCACCTAATATGCTTAATTGGTAGTAGGCTTTCCAGCCTATACAGCTTGGAGTAAGACAACATGCATGAAGAGGATGATGTGGACAAAATACTCATTTGCCTAATAATTCTGCACTCCCTGTAGTATCAGCCAGACAATAGAGCAGTAATGAATGCTACAATCTACCTTATTTACTTGCTTATATTTGTGGTGTGTGAATGTGGTTGACTCTTCATTATATCTTTATAAATACTCAAAGTTAGTAAAAGAGAGATATTATACTGTATCGGATGTGGATGAAAGAAAGGACAAAATAAAATTCTTTCATGATTAGCCGATTATGTTGTGTTTTTCTGCATATCTGCAGGTCTAAAATCTTCATCCGCTTCCCAAAAACACTTTTCATCACAGAGGATGCTCTGGAGGCCCAAAGACCCACTGTGGGTAAGTTGTATTTCTAAATATTACGTTGCTTACTTGTGTTCACTACTAAACCAGCATGTCGCTGTGCCGAGGGAGTTTAATAAGTTAATGAGCTGTCACTGAGAGGCCTTTTGTCATTCTTGAGAGTTTAATGAGGTGCATCAATTATTAAGTGGTCATGAGACAACATTTCACTGTATCAACAATATTCTGTTAATCTCAGAATAACAAGACTGTGTAATTATGAGATTAAATGGATTTTATAAACTTTTATAGAACTTTCAGTTTTACCACTGTTTTGTAGTATATCATAGATAAGTGTCTTTGGGTTTGGGGGTAAAAGCTATTGAGGGTTCCAATGTTCATGCATCTTTCAATTTTTTTGACATTTTATTTTTGTTTAATTTTATGCAGACACGTTGACACATTATGCCAATATCAGGAAATACATCATTAGAATAAGATTATTATATCTACCATGAAAGCAAACACTGTAGACATGAAATGTTTTGTTCTTTTTTCACTTATATGAACACTCTTCCTTTTGACCCACCATCTACAGCCACCATACTGCAGACCTCCTGGAGGGGCTACAGAGAGTGGGCCAAATACCACCGCATCAGACGTGCAGGTAACACACCGGCCAATGTTATCCTGGGATAACTACCCAATCTGATATGAGCACACAATACATCAGTTAACAAGTTTATCACTCCTGCAAGACAACAAACACCAGGCATTTAGGGACACAAGGCACTGGTGATTACGTTTCACAGCCTGGCATAGCAAAGTGTTTAAAGTGACCAACAAATTATTCATAAAGTAATGAAATTTAACCACCCCCCCTTTATATAGTAAGACACTGGACGCAGGCAGACTCGTACTTTTTCTTTTCTTTAGTCATCACAATTCAGTCTTGGTGGAGGGGAGTTAAAGGAAGGAGGAAGGCCAGACGCCGCAGACAAGCATCTGATACCATACGCAGGTGTGTGTGTCTGTGAGGGCCTATGCTAACTTGAATATTATTTTACTTTTAAAAACATGCATTCCATTATCACTCTTTGCTTCCCTTTATTCTCTATCAGCTTTATTAAAGGCTTCATCCTCCGCCATGAGCCACGTTGTCATAGCAACAATTTCTTCCTGGATCATGTGCGCTTCTCCTTCCTTATGACAATAAAGAGAAACCTGCCCAAAAAGGTGTTGGACAAGAGTTGGCCAAAGCCTCCACCCAGCCTCATGGAGGTACTTGTTTATTTCAGAACTTAATGTGCGGTTTTTCATAGTCTTGTTTGTTCAGTTTTGTTCTATAATGTAAAAAATCAATCATAAATGAGAAGGTATGTGTAATCTTCAGCTTTTATCAGACGCCCTTATCCACAGCGACTTACAATCAGTAGTTACAGGGACAGTCACCCCCTGGAGCAAGTGTTAAGTGTCTTGCTTAGGGACACAATGGTAGTAAATGGGATTTGAAGCTGGGTCTTCTGGTTCATAGGCGAGTTTGTTACCCGCTAGGCTACTACCACCGTTTAGTACTTATTTATACACACACACACACAAACCAATTTACACTTAAACATTCACTACAACACACACACACACCTACACACCATCAACATTACATGTACCTTGTAGTAACACATTCTCCAGCTACACTAACAGGGTTGTATACGAGTATATTCAAAACTGCACATACATACATCTACTTACATCTAGTTACATGAACCTACAAGTCTATGGACTAATCCTTATCGCCTCAAACAGGCGTCCGAACACCTGCGCAGACTCCGCATGAGGAACATGGTGCGTGCATACGTCAGGACGATCCAGCCAGAGTGGAAAAATCAGGTGTTTACATGAAGCCAGTTTACCTGCATACGTCCTTATAAAATATTTAATCACAACAAACCAATAATTTTTTACTTTTTGGCCGTATTAAATAATTAAATTAGTATTACATTTTTTCATTTTTTTTCTCTTTTGATTTTGTCTTCCATGGCTTTGGCAGCTGGAGCACAAGGTGGTAGCCAGTGAGATCTTTAAGAATGTCAAAGACAGCTACCCTCTGAGTGTCCCCAAGCTGTTTGTCGGCACTCGACTGGGTAAGTCAGTCAGTCGCATGAAGGAGGGGCTTATCGAGCAAATACTCCATGTGATATGAACATTTCACATTTTTTTGATGCAGATCCGGAAGAAATCAACCTGAAAGTTCTTCAAACCCTCGGCAATGACAAAGTGAAGGTGGGTTTTTTGTGGTGGCTGCCCCCCAGCTGTGTGTCTGTTTCTGAAAAGACATTTTTAACCCTCGGCCTCAACTTACGTTAATTTTAATGACTTATTCCAAATACAGTTGTGACTTTGTCATCACTGTGTCTGGACATGTCTGAAACTTGCATCTGTATCAGAGTTTTCCTTCAGGACTAGAGTTTTAAATACAGTGGAGGAAATAATTATTTGACCCCTCGCTGATTTTGTAAGTTTGTCCAATGACAAAGAAATGAAAAGTCTCAGAACAGTATCATTTTAATGGTAGTTTTATTTTAACAGTGACAGATAGCACATCAAAAGGAAAATTGAGTGAAATAAATATTTGAACCCTCTAACAAAAAAAGACTTAATACTTTGTCTTAATACTTAATTTTGACATCCTTGGACAGCTGTTTGGTCTTTCCCGTGTTGGAGAGTTTGGAGTCTGCCTGATTGATTGATTCTGTGGACAGGTGTCTTTTATACAGGTGACAAGTTAAGACAGGTGTCATTAATGAAGGTGACTAGTTGAGTAGGTGTGCCTAACCACTCTGTGGGAGCCAGAACTCTTAATGGTTGGTAGGGGTTCAAATGCTTATTTCACTCAATGAAATGCAAATCAGTCTCTATCTTTTATTTAAAGTTATGTTTTCAATTTTTCTTTTGATGTGCTATCTGTCACTGTTTAAATAAACCTACCATTAAAATGACACTGTTCTGAGACTTTTCATTTTTTTGTCATTGGACAAACAAAATCAGCAAGGGGTCAAATAATTATTTCCTCCACTGTTTACCAGGAAATCTTTATTTTATGAATCTACCATATCAATTAGAAGCATGTTATTAGTATTGTAATCATGGGAATTTTTTTCTACTTAAACAGATTTTGTTATTCTAAGTGACATCCATTCCTTGATAACAGGTTACAACCATCATCAAACTCATTCCTCAAAATATCATGTCCTACTTTAAAATTCCTATAGGAATTCAGTGTCAATGGAACCTTTTCTCAAAATATTGTTACATTTGTCAGTCACACCAGGCTGAATTCTTAAAATTACCCTTTACCGGCACAATCAGTGGTGTTGAACAAAATGACATTAATCATCCTTTTTTACCGGCAAGGGTTTAACCCACAATATTTCACACTTCTCTTATATTTCTGTGGTAATAAATGGCTGGCGATGATACTAACATTCTAGGTAAAATACAAGTGTGCCATATTTAGTACTGTGTTTAGGGAAGTGCTGCTGAGTTTCGATGTGTCACTGAGTCACTTGATGGGAAAAAATGGAGTGATTTTTTTTTCCCTTTGTTTTGATTTTGCCTCAGTATGGCATTGCAGTCACAAAGTATGATCGGCATGGCTTTCGCCCACGCCCTCGCCAGCTCTTGCTGACTTCATCTGCAACAGTTCTGGTCCAGGAGTCTAAAGTGAAGCAGCGAATTGAATACAGCACTCTACTTGGTAAGATCATGCTTTAGGATCTGTTTGTAGTCACACTGCACATAGTAGAATGCAGTTGCAGTTACAAAAAATGGTTTAATTCTGTTGCTGTACTTCATTGGACTTTTAGAATATAGATCATTTTAGGCCTATGAATGAGCAGAACCAGCAGGTGGAACACATTGGGTGCTGACAGGTCCCCTTCAAAATAACATATAGCTATCATCTAGCATCATCTAGTCCATTAGATCTTTCGATTGTTGCTTGTTTAAGTATAAAGTGTACAAATGTGAACTCATTGTTCTCAATATCATTATTCTATATGAGCAGGTATCTCTGTGAGTAGCCTTAGCGATGGCTTCTTTGTTCTACATGTGCCTACAGCAGACAGAAAGCAGAAGGTAAGGGACGTCTTAGTCAAGTTTCTGCAGAAATTCTGGTCCAACACAGTTTGCATAGTTTGACCTTTGAATTTCTCTCTAGGGGGACCTGGTGTTGCAGTGTGATCATGTGATCGAGACTGTGACTAAACTGGCTGTCATGGCTGACAAAATCCATAGTGTCAATGTTAGTGAAGACAGGTTGGTCAAGCAGTGCTGAGCAACTCAACACTACTTCAGAGCTACAACAGAGGCTCTCATTAAAACATGCCAGCATGTTTTCAATCAAGCTACTGCATTATAGCACACGGAAACCTTGAACAGGACTTTATGCTTCTTTATGATACATTATGGGGTATTTTAATGCTAATGAAATTCAATGGCTCAGAACCACCTGATATGAAACTATAATTTTTTAAATCACAATTTGGTAAAATGTAAGCAATGTCTGATGGCTGCACTGTGCATCACAAGCATGCATGTCTGCAGCCTGTTTGATTCACAGGAGCATGAAGAAAGCTATTATGAGTCTTAAAAATTTATTTATTATCCCTTGTTGAATAGATTTGTGATTAACTTGCTATGTTTGGCAAACATAAACCTGTTAATAAAGACTTTTGTTAATAAAGACTTTTGTTAACCTTTTTTTGTCTTTCTTTCCATGTCTAGTATTAAGTTTGCCGTGGCACGAGGAAAGGTGGGAGTGATTGACTTTACTTATGGTGCAGAGCTGAGAGCAGTGAAGTCAAAGGGAGGACACCTATCTGTGGTGAGTGCAGGAGGACCAAGAAAAAGTATGATGTCAATGTGTTGAGGAATTATGATAATGACCTGGATTACTTTTCAATAAGGTTGAATGAAAAAACCAACACCTTGTTGATAATTAAGGACCATACTTTCCTATTTCTCAATAATAGGGACATGCACATATGACATGCATGTTCATCAATGTTGTTTCAACTATGGCTTCTGGACTTGCATAGGGAGGAACCTGCTGAGATGAATGACAGCGCTCATGCACCCTACTTCTGCATTCTAGATATAAACCCCCTCCTGTCAACGTGTCACATGCTCAGGCTATGCTCAGTTTCCCAGCTCCTCTCTTTATGTTCCGTTCCCCTCCAGTCTTGCAACTTTACCTTCAAATACATTTAGTCAGTGGAGGGTGCCAGCAAACATTATGCATGTCATCATGTCATCTGGACCAAACATTTTCCTCGTTATAAAAAAGCAAGAATTCAGGAGAATTCTGTGTGCTTGTGACACTCTCATTTGATTATGACTCATTAGCTTCGTAATGGTGGTTCTTTCATCCCCTCATCAGGAGATTTCGTTGTGATTTTTCAGCCATCATGCAGTCCATGATAGTATTTCAGGAAAAATACACAGCAAAATATTTTGGAACTGCATGGAAATAAACTGAAATTTAAAATGATATTTCTGGTAATTGTAATTCAGATTATAGATCAAATGTGTAATACTAAAAATGTACACTAATCATTGCTCTGTATAACATTTTGTACATAACATTTTGTTTACATTACAGACAACCCCTCAGCTCAACACAAGACCATGAGATGTGATGGAGAAAGTGATGAAAGTCAGTGACAATGGACCAATTACTTTACAGGATGATAACCCGCTTTAGCCAATCACAACACAGCCACTTTTTTATATATGAAACACAGCCATTCACACTACATTGCCTTTGTGAGCAATAGCATTCAAATGTCTGTTTCATAGTTTCTTTTGTAAGAGGAAAAAAGCCCTCTGATGTGTTGCTGTGACTCATACTGCTGTTATGTCTTGCAAAAAAAAAAATGTATCATATGTTTTTGAATTACTTTTTTCATCATATGACCAATACAGCGCTTTTGGTTAGACTTAGGCATTGTTAGACCAGAGATTGACTGCTTGCTGCTCTACTTGCTGAAATATGAAATTACAGGCCAGCTCTGCTCTAGCTCAGCATCCAATCCTCACAGCAGACCAGCCATAACACTAACAAAAAATGAAAACTTTTTTTAATAAGTGATACAAAGCATAACCTGCTCCTACTATTAGATTTTTTTAGAACTGTTATTGACACCTACAAATGTTTTGGTTCTGATGGTGTGCAGGAACCACATTCTGTTTCTAAAAACTCTTTGAAATTAGGAATGTAAATGTAAAGATATGGTGCTGGAGGATGCTGTCATTTCTCCATGATTTGTGGTTTTCAGTGGAAGACACAGAATTGAATAAAGCCTCTTATTATTTGGTTCATTTAATTTTATTTCTAAATAGTGTGTAGACGACTGTGTATTTTCTGGTTCATTTGAATAAGGGCAAAAAAGTGCATTTCCAAAAAATGCCATTTGTTATGTCATTAAGATGCTACGAGACTGTAAACATATGAAAATTAATACCAGTAATACTGGTTTAGATATATTACACACTAGTTCGGTTCTATTTAGTCACTGAGAACCAAAATGTCTGCTTGAACATTCCCCTGAAAGCAATAACTTCTCCAATAAGATCTAAAAATGTTCAATCACATTGGTTTTTGATGCAGTATTCATAATGGAATAATTTGTGAAGTAATAATTGTAATTGGCTTTTGAATTATATTTACCTGGTTAGTTATATTACATACATGAAAGTTGGACTAATGTTTATGGATTTTCTTAGAAGCTATTTTAGTGTTCTTGAAAGTAATGAGTAATAAGTCTCAGCAATAAACAAGCATTCTGTCCAGAGCAACTTTCTTCCTGAACTCTGTTTCTGCAAATCATATACATTTCTTGAAATTCTGGGTATTGTTGTTCCACAAAAACATCAGCGGATTTTCAGTTGCAAACTGTTTCCACAATGAAGCAGATTGAGAGATTTAATGGAGGGGAAATATAAAACCAAATGAAGACAGGGAGATGGAGATCGGTTTGCACAAACAACACTGCATTGGTGTGAAAAAATAAATAAAAGTTATATTAACTGCACTCTCATAATAGTGCATTCAAAACAAGTAAAGATATTGAAATAAATTCTAATAAAAGTGGAAAGTTCGGCAGCAGGTTGTTGTGGGGAACTTTTGCTAATTTGCCAGTCCTCTTGACTATTGGCTGTTTAGACGCATTAACAGGAAGTGGGGAGTCTGGGAAATACCAAGGTCTACCAGCAGTTAATTGCAGTGTACCATGAGATCCCAAAGATGTACGGTTTAAAGCAGAAAAATAAGAAACTTTTTGGAGAATGTAAATAGTTTTAGAATAATTTTTATTTTGGTGCTGAATAAAAATAAATAACGCTTAAAACACTTGGAATGTAAACACTTTGCACACATCTTTTCACATTGCAAGGTTGCACTCTGCAACAACATTACAGTACTTTTTGTAAAGAACACATTTAACCACAGCAATATCTGGTGAACTTTGGTGACTTTTGTCAAATAAAAAGCAGGGCCCTTGCTCCACGAGTAGCCCTGATGCCGGGTTCCACATGTTTCACACTTTAAACAAATGTGTGAAGGTGGCCAATACCGCCTGTTCACATACATATTAGCTGCCTCATAAATAGTCCCTGGAGTCCTTATAATATATATACGTATAAAATCCAAACAGGTAAAAAAATATGTATAATAATAATAATTAACTAGAGCTCTCTGTAAAAAAAAGGTTTCTGAAATTTGCAGGTTTGGAGTAATAAATAAATAAATAAATAATCCTCAAAGTGCATTTTGAATACTGTTGCTGAATAATACGGGCTTTTCACTGCAGTCTCACACGCCTTTATTCTGCTGTTTGGCCTTGAGAAAGATGAGATCTCTGGCCAGTCGAACCAAGAACCGGTCCAGGTCGCGAAGGATGATGTATCCCTTCAGCCGACGAGCCCAGAGCGAGGAGGGCAGCGTCTCTGCTATCTGCACGGGCTTGGTGGTGGCCCTGTGTGTTTGACCTTCGCTGGGCTCACAGCTGGGGCATGGGGCTGATTCAGATGAGCCGACCTCCAGTTTGGCCCTATTCAGCTGAGCCAACGAGACACACAGTTATGATCAATGAGTAGTATACCCCCGCCCCCCTGGGATGTATCAAAAGATAGGAAATTCTGAAAGGAACTCTGGCACTAGTACTTGTAGCAGAAGGAGCATACCTGAACATCGACTTGCTTTACAAGGTCCCGTATGTCAATCTGAATGTTCCAGAAAGACTGGGACAAAGACTGGTCTTCCACACTTCTTCTCCCCCGGTTTGTGTCTTCATTCAGAAGTTTTCTGTGGGACTCCAGATGAGTCCAGAAGGTCTGAAGACCTTCAGACGCCACGTTCAGACGCTCAGTGTCCTGTTACAGGCACACACACACACACACACACATCAAAATGAGTGCAGTGGATGGAAACATTTCCCACCCCGCCATGCGTACTTCATATATTCAGTAGGATATGTACAGAGACCAAATAAAATATATTGGGGCGGAGCCTGTTGGTGTCACGTGACCCACACTCTGTACATACCTGAATATATAGCCAGCTGTCGTAGTTAGTGTTGATGGAGGGTAATGTTTCCAGCACCAAACTCCTGTCTTCGAAATGCTTGTCACCCAGCTGCTGCTCTTTCTGGCAAATGACATCATGTCAGTGTGTGACAATGACAACAAGGACCGTTCAGGTGAACTGTGATATGTGCCAGTGTCTGTGGGCCTCACATATCTGCTGAGCAGCTTCTTGACGTCGGTCCTGACGCTTCGCGTGAAGCGCACGGAGTTGGTGAGGGACAGCTGCTGGCGGGCCAGGGACGCACAGCTGGCCACGAGGTGCACCAGCAGGACAGCAAGCCACCACCACGCCGACATCTGTGACAGGGGACAGGACGAGTCTTTTTTTTTTCATTTCATACGCAGCAGTTGTACATGTTAGAATCCTCCGAGGAAGGTTTTAGCCACCTTTACTTGTTATGCGCAGCTCCGTGGGATTCTGAGCTGGGTTTGCTGACGGGAAGAAAGGGAGAGAAAACGGGGTGAATGGATTTATGCCTCCAGCGATGAACAAACGGAGTAATAACTGCAGGAGCAGGCCGGACAAGACATTCTTCTTCAATTGCTGGGACAGCGAGGGGATTTTCTTTTGCACCCCATGGACCAACTTTCACAACTGCTTAAATAAGCTATACAATAGGTGGCATTGGTGGCATTAATTACATGATTCAAATTTAGTTTCATGTAAATTAGAAAGAAATGTAGAGAGCACTTTTGTGAAATGTGGCGAGCACTTTTAAACTAGGCTTTATCCAGCTTCACATGTCTACAACAACAATAATATTAATTGAACACATTTATTATATGAACATGCTTGTGTTTATGTAATCTTAACACTGGTACATTTAATATGAACTCGAGTATGAAAAGACCATGAAGTAAATACACTGAATGCATGAAAGGGTCTTAATGTCATTGTCACTCCAGCAGCTGAGTGCAAAAAGTAAATGTGCGTGGACATGAAGAAATTCGGCAGCCCCCCGCGAGGTCTGACTGATTTCTGACTGTCGCACCACATTCGCCTTGAGACGCGGAATTCACCCGACATTCAGAGAGTCGCGAACGGGCAGAACCCGTTAATATGCGACACGGGAGGGGACACACGCCCACGTGTCCCGAGCGCGGGAACGAGGTACCAGTGAGGCGCGGCCGGTCCAAAACTCCGGAACCGGAGCGTGGCCGGCACAACACTAAGGATCCGGAGCGCTGTAAACAGGTACCGGGGAGGCGCGGCCGGTCCAAAACTCCGGAACCGGAGCGTGGCCGGCACAACACTAAGGATCCGGAGCGCTGTAAACAGGTACCGGGGAGGCGCGGCCGGTCCAAAACTCCGGAACCGGAGCGCGGCCGGCACAAAACTCCGGAACCGGAGCGCGGCCGGTCCAAAACTCCGGAACCGGAGCGCTGCCGGCACAACACTAAGGATCCGGAACGCTGTAAACAGGTACCGGGGAGGCGCGGCCGGTCAAAAACTCCGGAACCGGAGCACGGCCGGCACAAAGTGGCACACTGCCACCTGCACTCTACACAATTCATTAGTCGAGATCTTTTATAATAAACATAATTTACGTATTAGATATAGACTCACAAATACCATTCCAAATACAAATCCACCATAAACAACAATTTAACAACATAAAGAACAAATCGTTTTTTAAAGGCTATATAGAAAGATGAAATCAGAAACAGGGACTCAGGCACAGGCCAAGAGGGACTGCTTACCTCTCACAGTTCTTGAGAGTTGTGGTTTTAAAATGCGAGGAAGCGTTTCTTTTTATATTCCTCTGAGTCTCGTTTCAGTTTCCATCTTTTTTTTTTTTACGAATAGTTTGCTCGTGGATTGGGTGAATTAGTGAAACCTGATTTTTAAGCAACACATTAGTTGACACACTACTTTTATTGGGCATTACATGGTTGTTCAATGTCAGCCAATCATAATAATCAGACAAAGACAGCAGTTTTCTTGATGCCTTTATTATTATCTAGTTTATATTACCATCTGCCGCTACATTTATATTTTACATTTACATCATTTATCAGACGCCCTTATCCAGAGCGACTTACAATCAGTAGTTAAAAAAAAAAAAAAAAGTGAAGTGATTGTCACATGTGATACACAGCAGCACAGCACACGGTGCACACAGTGAAATTTGTCCTCTGCATTTAACCGATCACCCTGAGTGAGCAGTGGGCAGCCATGACAGGCGCCCGGGGAGCAGTGTGTGGGGACGGTGCTTTGCTCAGTGGCACCTCAGTGGCACCTTGGCGGATCGGGATTCGAACCGGCAACCTTCTGATTATGGGGCCGGTTCCTTAACCGCTAGGCCACCACTGCCCCAGAATTTTTAGTTACAGGGACAGTCCCCCCTGGAGCAACTTAGGGTTAAGTGTCTTGCTCAGGGACACAAGGGTAGTAAGTGGGATTTGAACCCGAGGCTTCTGGTTCAAACAACAACAACAACATTTATTTCTTATAAAGCCCCTAATTACATACAGTATGTCTCAATAGGCTTTGACAGGGCTACAGTTGACATCCCTCACACTTGACCCTTCTGCACACAAGGAAAAACTCAACACAAAAAAAACTCTAGGAGAGAGAAAAAAAGAAAGGAAGAAACCTTGGGAACTTTATGGATGATGAGAAATCTTGCCAGTCCATGCAGTCCCAGGCATGTTTCTGCAGAGATAATGTGTTCCTGGGACATCTGTATTTCCCAAATTTTTACAAATCAGCACATGCTCTTTTTGCCACAAACACATACACAAATGTACTTCTGCCGCATGTGTTGTAAATTATTATTAGTGTTTTCACTAAAATGCAAGTTAAAGTTCCTTATTAATTAAATTTTAATGATGAACCATCAACAGTGCATTACATATAAAACCTGGTTTTGCAGTTAAGATTTTCCGGTTTACGCTCAGGTTTCTGCTTAGGACTAGTTTCATTTCACTTCTTCACTTAAAATGTGCCTGACATGTCGTATCTCCTAACTTCTCCTAATACATACATGCATACTAATATCACACAATGCATATGCTTTATTAAAATACAGCATAGATGGGGTGCATTTACTACAATAACACCTCACTGCACTTTTATCTGTATTTATATCTACCTTAACCATTCACGCTGCATATAATGTTTAATGTGTGTATGTGTAAATTGTATTGTAGTGTTTTTGGTTAGAGACTAACTGTATATTAATACTTGTGATGTGTGTACTGACAATAGAAGACCATATCTACAATGTGGCAATGGCATTGTGTGATTGTACAGGCCTGATCCACAGACTTTAATTAAAGGGCTTAAAGGATCTGCTGCTAATGTCTTGATTTCTCAGTTGACGGGTATTTTTCTATGTCAGGTGGACTTTTTGAGACTTGAGAAAAGAAAGATCTGCAGCACTAGTATGCAATAAATGGGAAAGCCCAAGAATGAAACATGGGCTTTTTATTAAGAACTCATTACATTACATGAGCCTAAATTGTTTCAAGATCTTCATTGTCTTCTTCATCAGTGCAAAGCTTCTCAAAAAATGTTTCTGTGTTATTTTGGTCTAAATTCACAAATTTGAATGATTTTTTTATGTGATCCCATCCCATTCTTACAAATATGGAGTTGGTGGAAAAAAACTTGGATATGGGGAAACATGGGAATGTCCCTTTTTCCACCTTGATTCACGGAAGGTTCAATTCCCCACAAGTCCACACCCCAAAGACTTGTAGAAGCAGAGGACGCAAAATATGTCTTGCATGTGACCTGTAAAGGTAACTCATGCAAAATAAAATGAAACTGTAGTTACGATAAGACGAAACCACAATACTGTCATAAATCATTAGGGCATGCAACAAGTCATATCCAAACCTAAAAACAGCTGTAGGTGAAAGTGAAGTGATTGTCACTGTGAAACACTTCAGCACAGCACACGGTGACACAACGAAACGTGTCCTCTGTATTTAACAATCACCCTTGTTGAGCAGTGGGCAGCAATGACAGGCGCCCGGGGAGCAGTGTGTGGGGACGGTGCTTTGCTAAAGGGGACCTCATTGGCACAACCTTCCCATTACGGTTCCACTTTGTTACCACTGCAACCCTAGTCTCACATATTTCTTATATAATATCGTCTGGAAAACAACTCAGGTCATATTGTGTTGTAAATGTATCTCTATGAGACAGAATTTTAAAAAAGATTACAAACCAGTGTAACTTCTAAATTGGATGAGCAATGCCAAACCAATTTTGTATTTCATTTCTTTTTTATATTGGCTCTGAGGCCAGAAAAATTCCACAAATTCTGAGATGGCTGAGCATGGACCATTTGTTTAGATGAACAAGAATGACCCAAATTTATGCAACTGTAAATATATTGTAGATGTTTTTTTTTACTGTGTTTTATTGCATGATATTGATTGTTTCCCACTCAGTGTTAAAAAGAAAGTGAACAAATTCTGTACCAGTGTAGCACTGACATGTGTGTGTAAGAAACTACATTGATTTAAACGGAAGAACCAGATGTACACTGAGGAAATTGCCAGTTTGCTGCAACTCTCTACCAGTGAACAATTCACATGCAAGACCATCTACAAGGTTTCATCTGTATGGCTACCAGAGTTGTAAGGTTACAGCTTAATTCTGGAAACATCACAGCTTCAACTCTCGACATTGTGTGAATTTTTGGGGCCTTCTATTACCTCACACATTAGTTGAATCGTACTTACTATACCTCACCTACTGCTGAGATCGATTTGGATTTTCAGCCTTCTGTTGAATGCTCAGATGTGCAATCACACATATATCTAAGAAGATAAGATAAGATGATCCTTTATTAATACCACAAGTGGGAAATTTACAATTTGACAAATTTAAAATGTTCCAACCATTTGGTTATACTTGGTCATAGGTGTATCATTTGTTATGAGTGTGCACTCATGAGACAAATAATGAGTTTCAACAGCAGTAAATCCATAATGTAGTTCTGAAGCTACACTGGATAATTAATCAGTCAATAATTTGATTTATCAAGGGCAACGCTAATAAGCTAATAATTGCACTTGAAATTAATAACTCTTGCTGATAATGCCTTCATTCCAGAGAAGGTTAAACATATTCCATTACACACTCAGATTTACTAACTAAGTGAAACTATGTTCTTCTCTCACTTCACCCCATTTGTTTCTTTGTCACCATTTGTGTCAGATTTTAGAAAAAGATGACATTTTTTGCAACAGTAATAGTAGCTCTTCCTGTGACGCAACATGTTGCAATGTAAGATGGGCACGCAGACCATTGCGTGCCAGTTCGAAATTAGCACAGCAGCTTATTTCCCCGCGTTTTCCTGGTGAAAAGAAACTCATGGTGTCACAGTTTTGAGTGTAAAAAAAAAAGGGCAAATATGCCCTGTCTTCCACTTCTCTGGTATCTCCCCAAGAATCCACGAGTGAGGGGGCGAAGTCATACTGCAAAACATGCAGTTGCGCATTACTTCCTGTACATCAGAGAAAGGAAGTTAAAGTCTTGAGGGGAGATCCTGAGATTTTTTTTGTGAATGAAACACAGTTGCGCTCTCACTGCCGCTTTCCATGTACACACCTCCCTCTTCTTAAAGGGATTCTCTCTTTCACGTGATTAGTGAAGACGGATTTTCTCCTGCCCTCAGTTCCCCTTCACCTTGTTTCTGTATCATTCTGTCTGTATCTCACTATGTGTTTCTGTTCCTTTCTCTGTGTTTGTGTCATTCCTGTCGACACTCTCTTGCACGTAGCTGAACTAAACTGCAACAACATTAGAATACCCTGGCGGGGTGGCGCAGGGGTTGGTGCTGTGCTGGTGACGTCACTGTGGGTCCCAGTGTGGGTGCTCTCTGTGTGAAGGTACGATGACACATTTTTACCATCCCCTGGCCAGCAGTAGCTGCTTTATAATATATTGTCAACACAGAGTGCAGTTACAGTCATTGGAATCTGGGCTCCAAGCTGTTTGTGTGTTGAGTTTGCTCTTCCTCCGGCTGCCTACAGGTGGTTCGGTGACTTAGAACCGTCATTTCATGTGAAACTGTCAGCATGCATCATGTTTTTTTTGCAGTAAACTTTACTATGCAGTGCAATCTTCCATCCTTCTTTATTCATTAAATGTGCAATGGACCAAACACAATTCAGTACTTCACTGTTCAGTGTTTGTATTAACAGTTGATTGTTGAAAATTTTAGTCCCTCAAACTTTAAACCCCTTTACAAAAAAGTGGGAAAAAAAGAACATAAAGTCATTTCATTTGTATGGATTGTTGTGTCTGCAGTTTTCATATGTCATCACTTAAATGTCCCAATCAGTATTTTTTCCACTGATCTGCTGAGGGAAATGTGGTCAACTTTCGGTTCACGATGAGTCATTCTCCAAATTGTAGAAATTACTCTTGCTTATTGATATTATTATTATTATTATCAATAAGGTTGCAGCTTCTACAGACAACATGGTACACACCAAAAAAGACGATAAACATGATAATGAATTCCAGAACCAAACAGTTGATAGACTGACATGGATTTCTAAAATTCCTGTACTACTGGCATTCTGAATATTTCAGATGATCAACCTGATACGTTTCTTTTTGGCAGTTTTTGTCGGGTTAAATAGTTAATAGTTAATATCTATCTGATGGATAGAAAAAATGCTGTTAAACATGGTAAAATCATGGCAATGTGCGTACTGTGTGCATATTTTCATCTGGTTGTGTCTGATTTCCACACACATGCATTCAGACGCAAGGAAATCAGGGGCACATTGTGATTTAGCACCACGGCAGGTGATGTATCATATGAACGATGCTAAAACTCCTTCAGTTTATTTAGCAATTCAATCAGAAAAGAGGACAGAGATTCATCAGTTGCTTTCTTTTTTCTGTAATGATTCACAGTGACCACATGGGGGGAGTGCTGAGTCTGTCACCTCAGGCGGGTCACTTTAGGACGCTGAACCCTACTGAGAAGCATCTCTCAGCTGTGTTATTCATATATATAAAATAAGAACACACCACATGCTTCCTCCTGTAACAATATCACAAATAGTCCTGCTTTTCTTTTTTAAATCAAAGCAAATATACTTGACTAATTCAAATCACAAATCAGGCTGATATTGTACAGTTGAGGCCAAAATTATTACCTCCACTTGTGAAATTAGACAGCACTCTTGATTTCTCCAAGAAAATTAACAAGTGTTAACACACACTCTACAAATAACATCCAAAATTATTAGTCCTCTGAGCCCCAGTGGCCTAATGGAAAAGGCATTCTGGTGTGATGAGTAGCAGAGTGGCACAGCGGAAGCGTGCTGGGCCATAACCTAGAGGTTGATGGATCGAAACCATTTACATTTTACATTTACAGCATTTATCAGACGCCCTTATCCAGAGCGACTTACAATCAGTAGTTACAGGGACAGTCTCCCTGGAGCAACTTAGGGTTAAGTGTCTTGCTCAGGGACACAATGGTAGTAAGTGGGATTCGAACCCGGGTCTTCTGGTTCATAGGCGAGTGTGTTACCCACTAGGCTACTACCACCCTACATCCTCTGCCCACTGCTCACCAAGGGTGATGGTTAAAAGCAGAGGACACATTTCATGTGTCACATTTCAGAGCATCACAATGACAATCACTTCACTTTCACTTTCATTAATAGTCAACAGTGTACCACAGCTGAAACCAATCTCACCAAGAGTAGTTCTTTACTCGGTTGGCACAGGTCTCCTGAGGGACTTTAGCCCATTCTTTCATTGCAAATTGTTCTAGCTGGTCACAATTGCATTGTTTCTGAGCATGGACATTCAGTGTGAGCACCTGCCACAGATTCTCAATTGGATTGAGGTCTGTGCGGTCTACTCCAAGATTCAGTTTGAGTCTTGAGGACTCTATCCTTGAGGAACCGTTGGAAACTGTTTCTTGTTGAAAGACCCAGCAATGACCGATGCTTAGACTTCGACCAGATGCCTGAGGCTGCAAAACTTCATCATGCTCCCGCCACCATGTTTAACTATGGGAACTGTGTTTATAGTGTTCAAGGTTGATCCCTTTCTTCATCAAACATAAGCAACACCCATAAGCACAGTTCAGGAAAGCCCAGATTTCCAAAACTCATCTTCACTTTTCAAATATTCACGGGCCAACCTCAGTCAGGCTCTAAAGTTCGGCTCTTTGGCCCTGAATCCCACCATGATGAAGTGCCCTTTCCTTGTTAATTATGCAACTTACAGCAGCTCTAGACACTTTGAATTGCTACTGGTTAGCCAGTAGTTGAGCTGTAAAAAACAAATCGGGGGATAGTGAACTTTATTGTTTATCAGACATATTTTGTGCACATGGTGGGAGAACAACTGTGTACAAAGTGTCTCTGCTACAGTAGACTATCTGATTGCTCCTCAATATGATTTAACGGTAATGATGTTAGCTTTAGCCTACCTGCTATCGTAAGCATCATCGTAGGCTTGACTCTGAACAGACATCATTAGCTGTGATGTTATTGCTATGTCCACAGATAACACCGTTGGTAGCATAATGGTAGGCTTATAAAATGTGTGACCTGACATTTCTGACTTATCACTTACCTGAAATGTTACTTTTTGCCTTTTTAAATCCGAAGTCCCTCAGATTGAGCTGTCCATGCTGTTTGGCCATGATGTTAAAATCACATCAACACAGTCATCCTAGCAAATTTATAGATTATAGAAAATGTTTTTACCTGTAATATATACTCATCTGTATAATACTATAAAAAGCATTGTTTGAATGAACTACCAGCATTAATGATTCATGTTACAGACTGGGAATTTTAATTTGTACATTTAATTTGCTAGCCATGCACAAAACGTTGCAAAAGCTTGGGACATGAAGTTAGAATTTTCAGTTACTTCTATGTGTTGCTATTATTCCAATGAGGATAATTCTGACTGTGCCTTACCATAGCATTGATATCATTGTTACCTTTCTCAGGCTTGAGCTTGTGGACTTCTGGCATTAAAGTCATTGATAAGATGTCCTGATTCTCCCCCAAAGGCTGAAAAGGATTCAAGTCCTGAGGTATCAAAGCAGCCCAGAACCTCAATTCTCCCTCTACTATGCTTCACTGTTTTAATCCAAGTCTACAATTGTGCTTTTTGCTGAAAATTCAACTCATCTGCTTGTGGTCGCTAATTTGCTTTATCCATTTGTAGAACCAATTTGAGAAAGAAACCACCATTAATCTGCTAATCGATTTCAGGGGTTGTGGCACTTTTTCAGTTCATCTACAGGGAAAACAGATGGACTCAGTGGTGAGGTCAACACGGCAGGGTGTAGGTGAAACATGTGGTTTGATTTGCTGGGGGCTTTGGTCCTCTTTGCAGCTCTGGACACCTGCAATCTTTCTGGCACTTGGAATTACAGTTGGATTGAGGCTTATGAAAGACCAAAATGCTGTTTGGAAAACAGCACAAGGCCTCAAGCAGCTATCAAAGCAAACCTTCCAGCACCATGTCTCTGATTCTGATGACGCTGTAATGTCTTCCGAGCTTATCGAAATAAATAAAATGTGCGCTGGCCTTTTTCTCCTCTTACCCAAAATGTAACAGATGGCCACAGCAAGCTCATTCACAGCCTTAATGAAATGAATTTTTATGAGATTCATGCAATGATTATCGATGCACTAATTATTGTGGTTTAGTACATGCAATTTCTTATTTTTTTCTTTTGCTAACATTCTAAAAGAATTCATCCTACAATAATCCTTTCTAATTCTTTAAGTGACATTATTAATTTTTCCAGAGGAAAATTCCTTATTGACTACTTTAGTACCATGAGGAATTGCACTTACTGCAACGTAGTGCAATTAAGCAATTTTGGCTGAATGTGAAGTTTATGGTAATGTATGGTAATGGTTAAATGTACAAAATTATAAATAAATGTGAATTTTTACTGTCTAATGCAAACTTCTGATTTCCAGGCATATTTCAAGCCATACCCTACTATTGATTTAGTATTTTTAATAGATGACTTATTGCACAGAACGATGTTTGCCATTTTGCAATGTGTCTGGTCTACTTTATTCTTATAAAATGTAAATCTTCTAGCTTACACCTGCATATCTCTTTCTTATGGTCATGTGTTCTATGGGCTTCTGATGTATATTTCATTGTTGTATTTTATCAAGATTATATTGATGTTTTAAAAAATGTACATTTGCCATATCGGCCATATTAAGAAAACCATCTGTAAAATAGTCTCTGCCCGGCTCTACACCACCTGAGGAGAATCTAGACCTTTCGCAACACATATCCTCATTGGTGAGAACACCGGGGGGCCAGGGATGGAGCATATAAAAGAGATTCAGCATCTCCGACCAGTGCAGTATTAATCTTTGTGTTGTAACCATGCACGTGATTGCTCTTGTCTCCATAGCGCTCTGCTCTCTCAGTGCCGTGGCTCCGACTGAGCACCGCGAACCGTGCCGTAAGTAGATTTACTTACTATACTCTTTGAGTATAAGTAACAAGTGACTAAATAAATACTTCATAAGTGAGATTGAAATCAAAGCAAAGTTGTCTTCTTTTTTATTAGGGCCACCACCGCTAACCCATGGGACTCTTCACGTGGTGAGTATTAGTATTACTAATATTATGAAGCAATGTATAGTGTGATCATTTTATAAAATTAATGTGCATCAGTTCTACTGCAGCACTTGTATACAGCAGGTGTATCCAGACCTTCTTTCTTCTTGTCTCTCTGAAATACACACAGACCGGCACTAAGGGTGTTTCTGCTGCCAGCGGGGAGTTCAGCTATGACTCTCATGGGAGGAAGCTTCACTTCACAGACAGCCATAACAAGACAGACATTATGGATGTTCTGATCCTTTTCGATGAGGTAATAGAAGCGACTATTTTATAAAAAAAAAAAAAAGGGAAATAGATTAAATGGGGAAGGAAACATTTGTGTATGGATATCAATTTAATGTTCTCCTTTTGAATGCTCTGTTAGAATGTCTTCTATGAAATAGACAGCCAAAACCAGAGTTGTAAAAAAAGACACCTCAGGTCGCACATCCACGCCATGGAGATCCCCCACAATGCAACGCACATTGATGAGAGTTACCTGGGCAGCGAGTACATCGGAGACCAGGGTGTCAGAATGAGGACCTGGCAGAAAACAATGACTGAGCTGAAAGGTGAGAGAACTCAGTAGTTCTTCTAAGTCTGACTATAAGAATTGAAAGACTTAATTCTAAGTCTGACATGGAGATTTAAAATGAATTTGAGAAACAGAGTTATTCCTTTTGCCCTCAAATCCAGGCATCCTCACTGTGAGTACCACTTCCTGTGGCTGCATGACTCTGACTGCATCCGTGTTTTTCGAGTCAGGTGACGTCCTGCTCTTCAGGTAGGAGTACCCACAATTCATCTTCACAACTCACAGAGAAAGATTAAATCCTAGGAGCCTGTTATCAGTAGTGGAAAAAAGGAGACTGCAGTGAAGACCTCTCTTTAAATGTGAGCTGTAAATACCTACCTTGGCTTTCAAAAACTGTCATCTGTGGGTGTTCCAAACCCCAGCAGTGTGAACATTAATGGGCAAATTGCAAGTGCTGATCTGATCAATTTTTAGTGCACTCAGCCGGCGTGCCGTTCGTTCCGCTTTGAATGAAAGAACCTTGGATACCACTACTGCTGTCAGATACAGACGTGGGCAAACTAATGCTTTTAAAATGTCATCGTTCACGAAAACAAAAAAGGACCGTTGTCCATGTAAATAAATGTAGCGACAGCACTACATTACATTACTATCAAGTTTTATCGACAAAAGCTTGCAGTGTGATTATCAAATAAATCTCAGAAGAAATGGGTCTTCAGTTGATTATTGCAGATGGAGAACATGTCCCTGTTCTGGTAGTGGTTAGCAACTGCAGATTAAAACAGTCCATGGGCTGGAATAGCATGAATACATTTGAAGTCATTCATTCAAACCGGCCCAGAGCCCCTGTAGGTGACATTTGCAGGAAGGCAGATCACAAGCACAGGGCACCAACGATCTGGGAGAGGTGCTTTAGCCACTGCATTCCTCTTTCTCTCCACAGTTTTATGGACGTCGAAACGGAAGTGAAGGACCCACATGTGTTCGAGCCACCGTCGTTCTGTGAAGAGCTTCAGTTTGAGGAGACTGACGAGAACCATTTCTTTGAGATTTTTGACCATCACTAAGATGGCGTGACTCTGCCACCAATAAAGATTCCACACTCGGAAACAATGTCAGAAGATATTGTAGTTTCTTTACGATGGTCACATAGCCTCTGTAGTTCATAGATCTACTGTTCTCTGAAACAAAATAAATTTCTTCCTTGAATTATTAATCATGGCTTGTGTAGTTTTTTACTATCAAAACTGGTGCTAGGAATGTTTTATAATGGAATAAACAGTTGAACTTGCATTTGGAAAGTCTTCTCTGTATCAATACCATATAAATTGCCAGGCATCCAGTTCTAACATGGAACATTTGTAGAAATCATAACATAAGACATAAAAAACAAAAGATAATTATGCTCACGCCAACTCTGTGTCTCTACTTACTGCCCCAATCCAGCAGGTCTGGCTAGTATCGGACATAGCAGCTTAAAAAAAAAGTAATTCAACTGTGAATCTTGGTCTGAGTCCAATCTACAAAACACAACCCAACAGTATTCCCCGATGTCAGTGGCCTGTTTCCGTAGGATAATGTGTTCCGCCACACTGCAAGCACTTTTCAGGAATGGCTTCAGTTCACGTTATTGATTTGGCCTTTGGATTCCCCAGATCTCGGTAGCTTCAGGATGCGCAAGAGGAATAAGTTCGATCCACAGAGGCCACACTGGACAACTTACAGGACTCAAAGAATCGTCTGCCGTCCATACAGCCGCGATTCAGATGTTTTTTTGACCCATTGTTTTATTATTATAAATACATGCAGTCCACATATATACACATATATACTCCATAAATCCATACCTCTAAATTATTCATCAAGAAGTGATGTGCCAGTTTCATGTAAATTTTATATATATTTATATATATATATATATAGTATATATATATATATATATATATATATATATAGATATATATATATATATATATAGATATATATATATATATATATATATCTATATATATATATATATATATATATATATATATATATAAAAAAAACAACAGAAGCCAATACATAAAATAAAAAAATATTATTGGTATTAGGGCTACGGTTGCAAACCTTTTCAGTCTAAATCATTGTTACATCATTTAAATTCAAAATGCACTAAAAAACTTTTTTTTTTTTTTTTGCAGACAGCCTCATGAGCTTATGCCCCTTTATTTAAAGCTCACTCTCTCATATTTGTGTCCTGCTTTACAGCTTATGACCAAGCTCATTTAAACAAGACACAAACTGTTCATCTGACTATATAGCCCTACTCTCTCAGGCCCTACATTCAAAGATCCTGTCTCGTTATCCTTCATGACAGCAAAGACGAGCATTTGGAAAAATAACAACCTTGGCTGTGGCAGAGAACCACATGGAGTAAATAACAAGAAGATGTCCCCATTTTTGGCAGCACCTGGCAAATGGCAGTTTCTGCAAATTTTTAATGAGAACACTGCCGGAGCAAATTGCTTCGTAAAACTCCTCCTCTGTGGCAGGGCTCACAATGGACCGTTTGTCCCAGTTTCCGGGTACTTAAGTCCTGGCTGTGGTCCAGATGCACACTCAAGCAAATGAGTCCAGAACCGAGAACCTATTACTCGCGGTAGAGAGACAGAGAGAAAACAGAGACAGAGAGGTTCTGAACTGGATTGCAAAGGGAATCGAGATATCCTTTAATATCTTATACATAACAGTGGTAGTGGCCTGGTGGGCAACACACTCGTCCACGAACCAGACGACCCCAAAGGTTCACAGGTTCAGACCACCTTACTACCCCGGTGTCGCTCCATGTGTTCCTACTGACTGTAAGTGGCTCTGGATGGGGGACGTCCGCTAAATGGCACGTGAATGTAAAACGTATTAGGCAATGATTGCCAAATGTGTTGTTAAAGGTTTCCATCTCGGTTCCAACACTTTCTCGGTATAATATCCAGATGACACTCCATCAGTTTCCACTCCACGCTGCTATTACGTCAGACAGCTGCCAGTTTGATCTGTGACTGTGCAGAGAATTTTCGTTCTGTTCATTATTGCTCACTGCACTTGGCTGGATTAGACTGGACATATAAATAAAACTTGCAAAACACCATGATGGATGCACCGGACGCTAATAAAACTCGCGAAATCTTGTTACCTAGACGTCGTGGTGGACGTGAGATAACGAGACAAGTGCGGCGCGATCTCGACTCTGATGTTGGTGGGGAGAAGCGTGCGATTGGCCGGGGCCGGGGACGGGGTCCGGGATAAGACCGGGCGGTGTGGGGAAGGGGGGTCCTGACGCTTCTGCGCAGGAACCATGGCGATCGCGCACGTCGCGACGGAGTACGTCTTCTCCGACTTCTTGCTGAAGGAACCCCAGCGACACCAAGTACAAGGGGCTGCGGCTGGAGCTGGCGAGCGACAAGCTGGTGACTTTCATCGGGGTGGGTCTGCCGCTGCTGCTCATTTCCCTCGCCTTCGCCCAGGAGGTGTCCGTGGGTGAGTACGCGGGACAGAGGAAAAGAGGGACAAAAACCGGCACAAAGAGGGACAAAAAACCGGCGCGTAGAAACAAGAATTGGCCGCGAATAACCACGAACCGCGCTGTCTTCTCGCGGATTCTGCTCAAGTGGGTTTTGGACGCACATGGGTCTCTGTGCGCCTTTGTTCGGTCTGGGTTCGAATAAGCGCCGGGTGTGTCCGCGTCTGGGCGCGGAGGGACCGACCAGCCAGCGGGAACAATGACATTAAAAAGGAGGCTCCCTCGCAGCGCCGTTCGACCTGTACGTCCACGCGGGAGCTTTTTATTACGGTGCGTGTTTATGCCTGTTACCCATGATGCACCGCGACACGTGATACGACGCCGCCTCGGCAAGTCCGAACACGCGCCACCTATACTCACAACACGCTGTTGCCATGGTGATAGCGCCGTCCAACAAGTAGACTACCACAAATAGACAGGACACGTATACTGTACAGGCCAAATGTTTGGCCACACCTTCACATTCAATGTGTTTTCTTTATTTTCATGACCATTTACATTGGTAGATTCTCACTGAAACTACAAATGAACACATGTAGAGTTATGTACTTAACAAAAAGTGGAGACCCTGGCCTCCACAGTCACCAGACCTGAACCAGTCGAGATGGTTTGGGGTGAGCTGGACCGCAGAGTGAAGGCAAAGGGGGCCAACAAGTGCTAAACACCTCTGGGAACTCCTTCAAGACTGTTGGAGAACCATTTCAGGTGACGACCTCTTGAAGCTCATCGAGAGAATGCCAAGAGTGTGCAAAGCAGTAATCAGAGCAAAGGGCGGCTATTTTGAAGAAACTAGAATATAAACATGTTTTCAGTTATTTCACCTTTTTTTGTTAAGTACATAACTCCACATGTGTTCATTCATAGTTTTGATGCCTTCAGTGAGAATCTACCAATGTAAAATCATCATGAAAATAAAGAAAACACAATGGGAAGGTGTGTCCAAACTTTGGCCTGTACTCTATATAATATCAACATGTACTGTACTGTATATATATCTGTGCTGTTGTACTATTAGCAGAAATATTTGTAGTAAAACAAACCTTGATGCAATGCAGCATGTAGCTAAGGGGAACTCCTGCTTCCCTCAAAGGGAGCTAAAAAAATATGGGTTACTCAGTAAAGGTTTCAAAGAGGTCGTCATGTTATTGTGCATAGATTAGATGTTCATGAAGCAATTCATTGTACTGGCGTTTTTTGCGGCATTCCTGTGATTTGCTCATGCATTTACATTTACAAGCATTTATCAGACGCCCTTATCCAGAGCGACTTCGGTAGTTACAGGGACAGTCTTCTCCTCGAGCAACTTAGGGTTAAGTGTCTGCTCAGGAACACAATGGTAGTAAGTGGGATTTGAACCTGGGTCTTCTGGTTCATAGGCGAGTGTGTTACCCCACTAGGCTACTACCACCCACATGCATATGACTTGGGAATTTGTGGGTTTGCACTGGAAGATCAAAAGTTTAGGTTGCCCACTGTAACCCTCGGCTCTGTCACAGGTACCCAGATCAGCTGTTTCTCACCGACAAACTTTTCCTGGCGCCAGGCCGCGTACGTGGACGCATTCTGCTGGGCAGCTCTGGCAGCATCAGAAACCAGCGAATGATGGACTTCAGAGTGCGCCGTTGTGGCTACACAAGGTTAGTACTCCACACACACTCTTTATCTGGCCATTTGAAATATGACATGGCGTTCTGGAGATACATTCCCAAAATCGATCGGCAGGAAGAACAACACAGTGAAGCTGCAGTTCTAAGCCCTGCAACCAGCGTGGGAGTTAGAGCTTACAACAGAGCAATAGTTACAACACGTTAGTTACATTTTCTTACAGGTCTTCTTCAGGCATCTCCACAAGCAAAGACAAATGTTCTTCCTTTATCCACAATCTTAAGAGTACATGCCTCTGTGTAACATTCTTGTCAAACTGAACAGGTTCTGAATGTCAGTGGTGTTGAATGTCATTTTTATTCAGTATTCAGTACCCTTCAGTGCTCTTTTTTTCCGGCTTATTTTGTAATTTTCTCCCCACGTTTCTCATCCTCTGCAGTTTTTTCCCTACATCCTGCTGTTGGTGGCAATCCTAATGTACATCCCCGCTGTGTTCTGGCGCTTCACTGCAGCTCCCCATCTCTCTTCAGACCTCAGCTTCATCATGGAAGAGCTGGGACCGCACCTACAACCGAGCCATCAGGATGGCCCAAAAACCTGGCCTCCAGCCTGGACTCCAACGAACCCCGCCGAGGACCCGCATGCGTACGTGTTTCATTGCTGAAGACACTTGCTGAACATTCATGATACAAGAAACTACTGTTTGCTTTTTATCCAGATTGAATTGATTTATTGAATTTCATTTATGGACCTGCTGTGCTGTTTGTTTCTAACTGTGCCTATTTCCACCCGAGTAGCACACTTGTTCAAGAAATTCAACCAAAGGAGATTTTTTTCCATAATTATCTATGTGTAACATTCTTCAGTTTAAAATGAAGAGTCTTTCTGAATGCCGAGTGTTTCTGTTAAAAGTGTCTCCGTAGTTTTTCTTAAGAGCCTACTAAAAGGTCTCAAAATTCAATTTACAAAATTGAAACACCGGCAGTCCTACAGATTACAGAACTCCCTGGTACAAAAAGAAGAACATCAACAAAATCACTTGTTAAATATGCATTAATGAAATTAAGGGAGCCTAATTGGAAATTAATTAATTACATTTACAAAATTGAGTATACACCACATTCGTATATATTTTGTATTGAAAAACTACTGAGGAAGGATGCTCCACATTATTAAGCAGACCACACTTTTCAAGCAATATGGAAAAGAAAAAGGATCAAGGGAATTTAGGGTCCCAGAAGGTGTGAAAATTACCTCTGAAATGTATGTGGGGTTTCTTACTGACCACTTTCTTCCCTGGTACAAAAAGAAGAACATTAACAAAATCGACTTCATGCATGACAATGCACCATCTCATGCTAGAAGGAACACCACTGCATCATTGACTGCTATGGGTAGGAAAGGAGAGTATCTCACCTTTTCCTGACCTCAGTCCTATTGAGAACCTTTGGGATATCTTCAAACAAAGATCTATGCGGGTAGGCAGTTCACACCCAAACAACAGCTCTGGGTGGCGATTCTGACATCCTGCAAAGAAATTCAAGCAGAAACCCTCTAAATACTCACAAGTTCAATGGATGCACGAATTGTGAAGCTGCTATCAAATAAAAGGGTCCTATGTTAAAATGTAACTTGAACTGTTAAAATAGCTTTTGCCTTCAGTAAAGACATCTCCTAATGGTGCAAAGTCAACAAATGACCGTTTTCAGTTCTTTAAAACTTAATGTAAAATAGAATAGAATGAAAATCTGTTGTGTGTAATAATTTGGAACAGGGCATTTTAAGTATTTTATTTTTGCAAAAATCATTGGGGAGGTTGACTAATGGTTGACTTATGCTCACTATCATTTGCAAGGAAAACCAGACAAGAATATAATAGTCATAATTATCATTTGAATGTGGTGTAAAAATGCTTACAATGCTGAAATTGAGATGGCTTTGTTTACTGCGATGTCTGCAGGGCTCTGGAACTGACCGAGGGTTGCTTTAAATACCCCCTTGGTGGAGCAGTACCTGAAGACCAAGCGCCTCTCTCGAGCGCTGGTGCTGAAGTACGTGCTCTGCCGCGCCCTCACTCTGCTCACCCTGCTGCTGGCCTGTCTGTACCTGGGCTACTACATCCGACTGGCCTCCTCCAGCAGCGACGAGTTCTCCTGCGACATCCGCTCAGGGCGTGATGCGGAACGACAGCACCGTGCCCGCCGCCATCCAGTGCAAGCTGGTGGCCGTGGGCGTCTTCCGCCTCCTCAGCTGCATCAAACCTGGCGGTGTACCTGCTGCTGGGCCCTGTCGTGGTGTACGCCACGGCGTCTCCCGTACGACAGGGCTTCCCGATTCTCCGGCCGTAACGAGATGCTGCCGGCCTTCGGCACCCTGGACCTGACCACGTCTTTCTATGATGACCTGAGCATCTACCTGCTGTTCTTGGAGGAGAACCTCAGCGAGCTGAAATCATACAAGTGTTTGCAGGTAAGTCTGCCATTTTTAATGGCAAAAAATATTTCTGAGCCACCATGCATTGCACATGACAACGTGCTCATACATTTTGGAGTATATTTGGGGGTTGCTTGTAAATCAGTCTTAAAAACGTCATAAATTTGCCCGACATCTTAACAATGTCTGTGGACCAGAGGCATGCAATTGATGCCTGGGTGGAAATATTTTTTCAGATGCCTGTGTAGGATATTATGTTACCAAAAGTGGTGAGTAATGTGTGATCATGCACTGTCATCAATAGAAGTTTCCGAGAGAGAGAGGGAGACTAAATAAAAAAATGAATCTGGATACCCTCAGGTGTTGGAGCTGTTGCGGGAGGGAGGCGGCGAGGCGTTTGACACCATGTGCTTGCTGAGAACTCTGGGGCAGGTTAAAACAGATGTGGTGGATAAAAAATCTGATCTTCTTAAGACTGATGAGCAATCAGGGGGTGTTTCTGACCAAAAAGGTGAGTAAAAGTGTGTTTTTGAATAACTTTGGTGTCTCGTTAATTTAAATATATTGTGGTGCAATGACTCATTTAATCAATAAAATCAATTATATATAATGGATTATATTATGTATTATATACATTTAAAATTAACTAGCATAAAATGATACAAATAATGTTTTTTTATGTCTCTGTAGATGCTGCTCATTTGCTGATAGAGGATGGAGGAAAGGCAGACAAGATCTGTGACTGCAAAAGGGAAATACGGCAGAGGGTGGTCTGAGACGTATTTGTGTGTATATGTTGGTCTAAAGTTCAGTATTTACTATAAAAGCAGCTCACTGGTACGAATGTAAATCTTTGGTAGATTATGGTTTACACTTACACTTTTGCCGAGCTTCATGTTTTGTGGTCTACATGGGGAGCAGACAGTGCGAGATAAATGGTTGGAAATGCAAGTGGAAAGATAAATGCAATGAATTGGTATTGTGAGTACAGTTGCGTGTTGGTGTACTGGATAGGAGTGGATGGCTCTGCACGTATAATGAATGAGAATGTTGCTGGAGCAGCTGAAATCTCTCCTGAACTCTCATGCTGGTTATGTTGCTGTATTTAAATAGAGTGTACTGTTATGATCGGAGCCAATTTGTATCTGAGGGTACATCTGCATATTTGAAATCTTATTTGCCACCTCAGTGGCACCTTGGTGCTTCGGGATTTGA